>NC_133658.1:915285508-915500273 GCF_037893015.1 Macrotis lagotis
AAGAAAAAGAAAGCAAAACAAAACAACAAATCCTTCAGAATCTGAGGAACACTACATTCACTTTTGAAAACACTCTTATGTATTTCTTTCCCTTAATCCTAATTCCTCATACGGAGAATGGCTAATGTGTAATCATGCTTAACACAAATGAGTAAATACAATATTAACCTGAGAAACATACATAATAGCCATATGGATGAATGCTAAAAAAAAAAAAAAAAAAAAAAAAAAGCTTTCATAACATATAAAAAAGGAAAGAAAGTATGGGAGAGAAAAGGTATTAGACTGACCACCAAACTGAAGGTCCACTGAGCCGTTGTGCTGACCTCATTGCTTTATGCCTGTGATACCTGGACAGTCTGCCAGTCCCATGTCAGGAAACTGAATAGCTTCTATTTAAATTATCTTAGGAAGATTCTGAAGATCATCTGGCAGGAGAAGATAGCAGGCATTGAGGTCTTTTCTCGAGCTAAACTGCCTGGCATTCCAACATTACTACAGAGCACACAACTATGATAGGGTGATCATGCTGTTAAAATGCCAGACATAAGATTGCCAAAGAGACTGTTTTATAGAGAATTCACACAGGGCAAGTGCACACAAGGGGGTCAGAAGAAGCAATACCAGGACACCCTGAAGGTCTTTCTTCAGAACTTTAAAACTGATTGTACAGCATGGAAGACACAGGCACAGACCTGCCCAGCATGACATGCCCTCATCAGTGAATAGGAGTGATTGACAGGCTCATGACAATGACATTCTATTCCCTAAAGCTTACTTTTTCCTTCCCAGAGATCAAAATTTTCCTCATTGGAAGAGTGCCAGAAAGGCTCGAGACCTAATTGCCAAAATAATTTTTAAAATTAAAGTATGTTGAATCCAAAACTTTGCTGAAGGGAACTTATTGCAGAAATAAAGATCTTGGTTCAGTTTAAGGAAAACTTAACATTTAGTTATCCTAGCAGCCAAGAGGGCAGAATTAGGGCAGGGACTCTTCTGAGCTATTCCATAATTGCTCCATATACCTTTAAATAATAAATTCTAGAATGACTTTACCCACAAAAAAACCTGAGTGAAACAATTTTCGAGCCCAAGGCAACATGGAAGATCCAGGGGAAGGGTCTATTTCACCAAGGTGAGAGAGAAGTGCAGTGCAGCCAGCAACCCAAGAACAGACCACAGGGTGACTGGGGCAGTGGCAGCAGTAGCAGTTTCCAGAACTCTCAGTCCAGAGATTGTTAAGAACAATTTGGAAGGATAGCAAGAAAAATGTACTATAAAAGGGTGAGAGTGGAACACAAAAGCAATCCTTGAGAGCCACTGAATTGGCACAGACAGCTGCTTCTGGAACTCTCCTTCCATGGTGGGGAGGGTCAGAAAGTGATTACAGGAGCCTCCTTGCTAACACAGGCAGGACTCTGTTGCTTTGCCTATACTCTGATCTGGATCACAGTCCTGGGTTACAGTTGCAGGAAGAAGAGAAGCAATAACATAATAGAGCTTGCTACCACAAGGGAATAGGGGACCCTCCTCACAGTTTCAGGGCAGAAACTGTTGTCACTCACAGATCAGAGCACAGACCAGGAGAACAGTAAACAACTCACCTTAGATCATACCACTTTGTGAGAACTAAAATCTTACAGGTCCTTAGAAATACCTCTGAAAACAGTTGCCAAAAAAACCCTAGAAGCTTGGGACAATATGCACTGCACTCTAGAAGCAGAACCCCACCTTAAAGAAGAGTAAAAATCAAGTCATAGGTTGGGAAAATGAGAAAGCAATAGAAGAAAAATCAATCTGACCATAGACAATTGCTATGGTGATTAGGAAGATAATGAAGCCAAAACTTCGACATCCAAAGCCTCCAAGAAAAATATGAATTGGTCTCAGTTTATGAAAGAGTTCAAAAAGGATTTTGAAAATCTAATAAGGGAGGTCAAGGAAAAATTTGGAATAGAAACGAAAGTGATGTGGAAATATCTTGGAAATCATGTCAGTAGCTTCATGAAGAAGATGCAAAAATACTGAAGAAAATAACATCTTAAAAACCAGACTGGGTCAAATGGAAAGAGGTACAAAAAACCCAATGAGGAGAAGAATATTTTAAAAAGCAGAAATGTCCAAATGAAAAAGCAGGTACAAAAACTCACTGAAAAAAAATTCCTATAATATAGAATGGATAAAAGGGAAGCTGATGAGTTTGTGAGACATCAAAAAGCAATAAAGCAAAACCAAAAGAAAATGTGAAATATCTCATTGGAAAAACAGATAACCTGGAAAATAGCTTCAGGAGAGATCAGCTATGATCAGAAAAAGAACCTAGAAATTATCTTTTAAGAAATTATGGGGGAGAGGCGGAGCCAAGATGGCAACAAGAAGGGATCCAGTCTTAGGTGCTCTCTGATAAAAACTGGAAACTAAGGACTCTAACTAAACTTTCAAGAGACAGAACCCATAAAGGGACCCACTGAGGCAGTTCTACTCAAGGTAACCTGGAAAAGAGCAGAAAGGCTCTGCTCCCCAGAATCGGAGGGGCAGCCCGCCAGAGCAAAAGAACTTCAGCCTCCCGGAGGCAGCCCCAGGGGCTGGGAGCCCCAGCTCACAGCAGCAGGGGAGTCTCCTGAGCTGCACCCCAGGGAGCACTGGGAACAAAGTGGGGGAACAGCAGGGGACCTCTGCCAGAGTGAGCACATGGAGCTCAGCCCTCAGGGCACACAGCCAACAGCTTGGTCTTTCCACAGCCCAGATCCAGAAACAGAAGCAGGCAGAGCCCATAAGCAGGAGCCCCCAGGGCATGAGCCTATTGAGCTGAGGGAGGGGAGTGAAGAGAGAGAGAGACTGCAGAGCTCTGTCCTCTGCCTCTGGAACAGGACTCTGGGGCTCTGACCACATTCAGATACTGATAGCAATCTAGGCCCCCCCATAGAACAGCAGGGTTCCCCCCACCTCAGCCCCGTGGCAGAGGGGGGCGCTTATGGTCATTCACAGACCAGGAGGGAGGACAGACCCTCACACACTGAGACCCTTGTGGGAGTGTCCCAAAAGCTCAGGAAGCACCCCAAAACTAGTCCCAGGCTGGGGAAATGAGCAAGCAGAGAAAAAAGAGGAAACCATTGAGAAATATTTTGCATATGAGCCCAAGAAGGATCAAAATACTCAGTCTGAAGATGAGGAAGCACAAGCTCCTGCATCTAAAGACTCCAAGAAAAACAGAAATTGGGTTCAGGCTATGACAGAACTCAAAAAAGACTTTGAAAATCAAATGAGGGAGTTGGAAGAAAAACTGGGAAAAGAAAGGAGAGATGCAGGAGAAACATGAAAATGAAGTCAGCAGCCTAGTCAAGGAAATCCAAAAAAATGCTGAAGAAAATAGCATGCTAAAAACCAGCTTAGGTCAAATGGATAAAACAGTTCAAAAAGTTATTGAGGAGAAGAATGCTTTAAAAAGCAAAATTGGCCAGATGGAAAAAAGAGATAAGAAAACTCTCTGAGGAGAACAAATCCTTCAGACAAAGAATAGAATTCAGGGAGATTGTTGTACTTACCAGAAATCAGGAATCAATACTTCAAAACCCAAAAAATGAAAAATTAGAAGAAAATGTGAAATATCTCATTGAAAAAACAACTGATATGGAAAACAGACTTAGGAAAGATAATTTAAAAATTATTGGAATTCCTGAAATCATGATCAGGAAAAGAGCCTTGACATCATTTTCAAAGAATTACTACAGGAAAATTGCCCTGATATTCTAGAAGCAGAGGGCAAAATAGAAATGGAGAGAATCCACTGATCCCCCCGAGAAAGAGATCCCAAAAAACCAACCCCTAGGAATATTATAGCCAAGTTCCAGAACTCCCAAGTCAAAGAGAAAATATTATAAGCAGCCAGAAGGACACAGTTCAAATATCGTGGAGCTGCAGTCAGGATCACACAGGACTTAGCAGCAGCTACATTGGAAGCTCCTAAGCTTGGAATACAATATACCAGAAGGCAAAAGAGCTTAGAATGCAGCCAAGAATGAATTACCCAGCAAGGCTGAATGTCCTCTTCCAGGGAAAAAGATGGACTTTCAATGAACCAGGGGAATTTCAAATGTTCCTTTTGGAATGGCCAGAGCTGAACAGAAGGTTTGATCTTCAGATACAGGACTCAGGTGAAGCATGGAGATTGGAGGAGAGGGGGAAAATATGAGGGACTTAATGATGACGAACTGCATGTATTCCTATTCCTGCATAGAAAAATGACATCGATAATACTCATATGAACCTTCTCAGTTAATAAAGCAGGTAGAGGGAGCTTTTATAGTTGAAGCACAGGAGAAAGCTGAATTCAAAGATAAAATATGGTGTAAAAATGGAGTCAATAGGGAAAAAAGGAAATGTAATGGGAGAAAGAAAAAGGAGAGGGGGAATAGGCCAAGATATTTCATATAATAAGATTTTTCTTTATTACAATGAGCTATTGCAATGATATGGAAGGGGAGAGGCAAAGGGTAATGAGGGAATCTTCACTCTCATCAGAGGTGACTAGGAGAGGAAACAGCATATATACTCAATGGAGTATAGACATCTGGAGTAAGAAGGAGGGGGAGCAGGGGGAAGGGGTGGGGATGTGAATAAAGGAGGAGAGGATGGACCATGGCGGGGGGGGGGGGGGGGAGAGTGGTCAGATATAACACATTTTCTTTTTTACTTCTTTCAAGGGGCTTGGATTGGAAGGCCTGTCCAGGACCATAGGGCCAGGTGGATTCTGGGCCTAAGGGGTGGTATGGGGGCTCAGGGCCTCTTGGCCCCAGGACCAGGGATCTCTCTGCTGTGCCACTCAGCAACCCTACAGCAGAGTCAGAGTGAAAGGAGAGAGAAAATAGAGTACATGGTAGTGGAGAAATAAGAAAGGAGGGAGTTGCGATCAGCAATGGCAATGGTGGAAAAATATGGAAGTAACTTTTGCAATGGACTTACCATAAAGAATGCAATTCACCCACGATAGAGTTGTTGGTGTTGGAACAAAGACTGAAGCACATTTTTTATTATTATTATTTGGGGGAGGGTGCAGGGCAAATGGGGCTGGGTGCCCTGCCTGGGGCCGCATAGCAGGGTGGTCTTTGGTGTCTAAGGCTGGATTTGGACCCGGGTGCTCCTGGCTCAAAGGCCAATGCTCTGTCCACCACCCAGCCACCCCTACTATTATTACTATTTTATTTTATTTTGGGTCTTTGTTTTCCTTCTTTTTGGTTTTTGCAGGGCAGTGGGGATCAGGTGGCTTGCATGTCACACGGCTGGGTGATTGTTGGGTCTACGGGGCTGGATGTGGGCCCCAGTGCTCATGGCTCCAGAGCTGATGCTTCATCCATTGCTCCACCTGGCCATACCTACATATTACTATTATTTTTTTAATTTTAATTTTTTTTTCTCCCCTTTACTTTATTGCACAAGCAAGTTTATATTCGTGGGGGGAGGGATATTTTGTTTACTCTTAAACAAGAATATGTTATTAATGTAAAAAAACATTTGTACAAAATGAGAATTAAAAAATTAAATTAAATTTAAAAAAAAAGACATTATCGGGGCAGCTAGGTGGCACAGTGGATAGAGCACCAGCCTTGGAGTCAGGAATACCTGAGTTCAAATCTAACCTCAGACACTTAATAATTACCTAGCCGTGTGGCCTTAGGCAAGCAACTTAAACCCATTGCCTTGAAAAATCTAAAAGTAAAAAATTATCAATGAAAACTACCCTGATATTCTAGAAGTACAGAGTAAAATAGATAGCAAAAGAATCCACTGATTACCTCCTGAAAGAGATATCAAAGGGCAGCTAGGTGGCTCAGTGGATAGAGCACTGGCCCTGGAGTCAGGAGTACCTGAGTTCAAATCCAGCCTCAGATACTTGATAATTACCTAGCTGTAACTTAACCCCATTGCCTTGCACAAAAAAAAAAAGATATCAAAATGAAAACTGCCAGGAATATTATAGCCAAATTGCACAGTTCTCAAGTGAAGAAGAAAGTATTGCAAACAGTCAGAAAAAAAAATAGTTCAATTATCATGGGGCCACAGACAGGATAACACAAGATTTAGCAGCTTCTACACTGAGACCATAGGTCCTCCTGATTCCAGGGTCAGTGCTCTATCTGCACCACCATGAATATGATATTCCTGAAAGCAAAAGAGTTTGGAATATAATCAAGAATCAGTTACCTAGAAAAACTGACATACTCTTTCTGGAAAAAGAAAGATATTCAGTGAAATAGGGGAGCTTTCAAATTATCTTGATCAAAAGACCAGAGTTGAATTGAAAATCTGATCTTCAAATATGAGACCCAAGTGAAGCATCAAAAGGTAAACAGGAAAGGCAAAATCATAAGGGACTTAATAATGTTGAACTACTTATATCCCTGCATGAGAAGATGATACTGATGACTAATATGAACTTTCTCCTTTATTAGGGTAGTTAGAAGATAGAGACAAAGCACAGGAAGATTGGATATGAAGGGATAATATATTAAAAGATGGAGTTAAGGGGTGAGAGAGGGATGTACTTGGAGAAAGGGAAAAGGAGAGCTAGAATAGAGTAAGTTATTTCACATAAAAGAGTCAAGAAAAAGTTTTTACAGAGGAATAGGACAGGTGGAAGTTGAGGGGAAGTGAATGAGCCTTTTTCTCATTGAAATTGATTCAGAGGGGCAGCTAGGTGGAGTGGATAGAGCACCAGCCTTGGAGTCAGGAATACCTGAGTTCAAATCTAACCTCAGACACCTAATAATTACCTAGCTGTGTGGCCTTGGGCAAGCCACTTAACCCCATTGCCTAGCAAAAACCTTAAAAAAATTGATTCAGAGAGGGAATAACATACACTCAATAGGACATCAAAATCTATCTTACCCTAGAGGAAAGAAGAAGAAGAAGAAGAAGAAGAAGAAGAAGAAGAAGAAGAAGAAGAAGAAGAAGAAGAAGAAGGGGATGAAAGAAAGGGAGGGAGGTGATAGAAGTAAGGGAAGATTATGGGAGGGGTAGTCAGATGCAAAATACTTTTGAAGAGGGTCAGGGTGAAAGGAGAGAGGCCTTCTCCACTACACTACACTACTACCTTAGGAGAACTATCCTACTAAATCACTCAAGATTTCAGGAGTGTCTTTCACAGAAATAGAACAAAGCCAAGGAGAAAAAAAAGAGGAAGGAGATACCAAATGGCAAAAGAAAGTCCTTATCTTTGATAAAAAAGGAACTTCAATATAGAGTAACCAATAAAAGTATTGATATTAGATAGAAACATTTTTATTTGTATTGATGGAAATGATGTAAAAAAATAAGAAAGTATATACTCATTTCTCAGAAAATGTCCTAAGGAAAAAACAATCTTAGCAAAAATATTGCTAACGATAAATGTACTACATTCTCCTAATAAAATGGAAGAAAAATGATAAATGGATTTGAAAACAGAATCCAAGATAAATCCATTTAATGGAAACATATCTAACTCAGAAAGACTTCTGGTAAAAAATTTGGAATTATAGAAAAAGCCACTAAAATGTGCCTCTAGTCCAGAACTCCCACTGGTAGGAATATATCTCAGCAGGTTGGTAAAGGCTCATAGATTCCTAAATATGTATAGCAGTACCTTTTTTTGTCAGCAAAGAACTGGAAACAATTTGAATATCCATTGATTGAGAAGAGGATAAACATGTTGCAATACATGAAAATAGGGAATATTTCTCCTTAATAACCCATAAATATTAAGAATTCAGAAGCATGGGAAGACATTTTGAATTGAAGTATTTAGAATGCAGAAAGCAATATGTAAGAAGATTAAAATGTAAATGGAATAAATGATGACCTCAAAACTCCCCAAATTCCTTGAATTGGAGTTATAATGGCTGTTTTTCCTCAGAGATAAGAAAATGAATCTCCTTTCTTTAATTGGAGAGATGTGGAACTATGGGTATGGAACATAGTATACTCTCAAACTCAGTTGATGTAATTTTTAGTTTTATCAAACTTCCTTTTTATCTTCTTTAAAAAAAATTGTTACAAGGGATGGCTTAATGAGTAGGGTTAGGGCAAGATACATTTGGACATGAAGTTGATATAAAGATATGTGGGGGGGATAAATAAAAAAAAAGCAGAGACCCACAACTAAAGATTATATATTTAAATTATGGTATATGTTACAGTGGAAATGGAATGAAATTACAATGGGAAAATTTCTATGAACTAATTTAGTGTGAAATAGAATGAAATGGACAAGATCCACAATTATTACAAAAAATGAATGAAAAAATACCAAAATAATGACCAAAGTGAGTACTCACAATATTGTCCTTAACACTAGAAAGGAATTGAAAAAAGTAACTTTCACCTTTCATTTGAGAAGTGAGAAATAATGGCTGAAAATTTTAACATACATTGTTCCAGTTTCTGCCCAATTGGATTTCCTTAAAAACATTTTCTTTCTTACAAGGGAGGGTTCATTTATGGGAAGTGGAAAGGTGGAACATTTCTGGAAATAACAGTGATATAAAATAATCAATTTTTTAATGAAAGGCTGATAAAAAAAATATAAGATGTTACAGATAAATCCTAGAATTTCAGAATCAGAAAAGACCTGAGCAACCATCTACATGAGCCCCTAAACTCCATTTTGCCAAACAACCAACACATAGTCATTCTCTCATCCATTCTCATCTTGGCTTCTGCAGCCTTTGACACCATTGATTGGCCTCTCTTCCTTGATATTCTCTTTACTCTAGGTTCTTACACTGCTCCTTCTTGGTCTCTTTTGATGAATCCTCTTCCAGATCATGGCCTTTAATTATAAAGTGTCCCTCAGGATTCTGTCCTTCTCCCTCTGTACCACTGTCAATCTCATCAGCTCCAATGGATTGTATTACCATTGCAGATATTCTTAAATCTATCTTTCCTGCCCCAGTATCTCTGCTAATCTCTAGTCTCAGATTTCCAACTACCTCTAAAACATCTTAATCTGGGTCAGTGTCTTAAACGCAACATGCCCAAGTGGAAATCATTATCTTCACCCTCTAAAGCCTCCAAACTCCCACCTTCTCTATTGCTGTTCTCCCAGTCCCTCAGACTTACAGTCTAGGAGTCATCCTCAACTTCTCACTGTCTCTCACCTTTCATATTTAATCTTCTGCCCAGACCTGTCATTTTACCTTTTGCAACATCTCTCCCTTGTCTCCTCTGACACGGCCACCACTCTGGTGTAGGCCCTCAATTCCTCACACCTGGATTAAGGCAATAGTATGCTGGTCTACCTGTCCCCATTGCCTTCTATGCTCTATTTAGACTTTGATACACAGGGTCAGTCCTATTAATCCTATACTCAATGAACTCCACTGATTCTTTATTGCCTCCAGGACAAAATAAAAAATCCTGTTTGTTATTCAAATGGCTTCTACTTTTCCTGTCTTCCTTCCTTATAATCTTCCCCATATGCTTTGATCCAGTGATACTGACTTCTTGCCTGTTCCAAGAACAAGACATTTCATTTCTTGTCTCTGGAAATTTTCTATGGCTGCCCCCATTCCCAGAATGCTTTCCCTCATCATCTCAGCATCTTGGCTGCCCTGATTTCTTTCAAGTTACAATTAAAATCCCATATTCTACAAGGAGCCTTTTGTAAGTCCTCAGTACTAATGCCTTCCCTCTGTTAATTATTTTCTATTTATTCACTATATAGTTTGTTTGTACTAGTCATTGACTTGTTTTCTCCCCCTTGGACTGTGAGCTTCTATAAGGAAGTCTCTTTTTGCATGCTCAGGACTTATCACATTGTTTAGTACATAGTACAAGCCTAATAAATGTTTATGGATTGACCAATTGGTCATGCAATCTTTAAATAAAGATTTCAAGAGAAAAGGCCCATGATATTTTCTGAGAAAATGAGATCTACTTTTGATCAGTTCTAATTTTTAAGAAGATTTTCCTTTAAATTAAACCCACATCTTCCAATCACTATTCCTCATTCTGCTTTTGGGGGACAAAAAGAACAGATCTAATCATTCTTCCTTGTGAATTCTTCAATACTCTAAGACATCTCCTTGTCTTCTTCAGTCTTCTCTTTTCCAGGCAAAAGATGTCCAAATCTTTCGCATGATCCTCATATGCCATGACCTTGAGAATCTTCCCCATCCTGCCTTACCTCCTCAGTATACCTTCCAGCTGATCAATGTCCTTTTTATCCCATGAAGCCACCAGATGTGGTCCAACAGTGAAATCATCATCTGCTGGTCAGTTAGACAATCATCAAGCATTTATGAAGTACCTATTGTTTACTAAATATCATATGAGGCTTGAAGGATTCAAAGACAAATAGGAAATACTCCTTATCCTTAAGGAACTTCATCATATCAAGAAAATAAATATATTAATAGATAATAGATATATAATAAATATATACTATAAAAATGTACATATGCATGTTTCAAATACACATGAATGTAACTCATCATTGATTCAGCACACAGAAAGCAATGACTTAATGGACCTGGGGCATGGACATAGAACTACTGGCTTTGCAATTAACCCAATATTATAGAATCTAAGGATAAGCCCCGACATTGAACTGGAATAGATTGGTGAGGAGAAGAGTAGGAAGATATAAGTAGTCATCACTATGAGACGAATTACAAGGGTCTGGGCCAGCATCAACCAGGTGAGAAGATGATGGAGATGTTCTGAGCGATAACTATAGGATGGGCTGAATCTGTATTGCTAAACAAAATTGACAAAGAAAGAAAGAAAGAGAGAGAGACAGAGAGAGAGCGAGAGAGAGAGAGAGAGAAAGAAAGAAAGAAAGAAAGAAAGAAAGAAAGAAAGAAAGAAAGAAAGAAAGAAAGAAAGAAAGAAAGAAGCAAATGATGACTCTCTTCCACTCTGTGCCTCTTCTTCCAAGAAGAAGCTAAATGTCTATGAATCTATTCTATCTTGTTTTTTGCTTCCATTTGGCCTTTCTCGCCTTGTTTGAGAATTAGTTGAGCTCTGGAAACTTTGTTCTGCTCCCAAGTATTGACTTTGTTTTAAGTCATTCAACTATAGTAAAGTTATTGATCTACCTTTTGCTGAGAAGCAGGTCCCTGTTTGACCAGGTCAAGATATTCTGTGTGGGGTCCACTTTGTACCCTTTTCTGTCCTGTCTCCCTAGAAAATAAGGGAAAGAATAGAGAAAGCTAAAGATCCTGGTACAGTAAATAGTGGTCCAATGCTTTTCTTTGCTTTGTATGAATAAGAAGCATGACATTTGGTGGTCTCTGTTGTCTAATTTTGTCATTGAGAAGGGAAAATACTCCCACTGTAATTGGAGTAAGAACAAGGAGAGGGGGAGCTGGGTGGCGCAATGGATAGAGCAAGAGCACCAGCCTTGGAGTCAGGAGTACCTGAGTACAAATCTGGCCTCAGATACTTAATAATTATCTAGCTGTGTGGCCTTGGGCAAGTCACTTAACCCCATTACCCTGCAAAAACCTAAAAATAAATAAGTAAATAAAAAAGAACAAGGAGAAAAAAAATTTCAGTGAGAAGTTTAGCCAAAAAAAAATTGTTCCTGAAGTTGGATTTGGACTGAGTCATTATTTTTCAAAAAACCTGACAAAAAAAGAAGGGGTGGGAAAGAAAGGGGGCAGGGCAAAAATGACTTCTTGAGCCAAGATTTCTGTTTCAAAAGTCAGAAGAAACAAAAAAGAAGTATGGGATGGCCAAATAGCCTTCTCCCGTTTTCCAAATGATCGTGTATTCCTAAATTTCTTGATGTTCAAGTGAGAAAACAAACTATCAGGGTGTGGAGGGAAAATCTAACCAGGAAATATAGTAAAAAAAAGAATGGGGCTTTGAACAACTTTTAATAAATAAGGATGGAAGAGAGGGGAGGGGTAACTGACCCTGCCTGTGATACCTGATGGCGATATAATCCAGGCAGATAACTTTACTCCTTGGCTCTCAGTTTCCTCATCTGTAGTTTATAACATTTATCTCAGAAGTGGCACTACCAATTGGTCTGTTACTACATTACCTTAGGCAGATCACTTTGCCTTCTGGATCTCATTTGTAACACTTGTAGATTGAAGTGCCCAACCTGTAAGGTTATTGTAGAAATTGGATGAGATAAATAATATCCATTCTTATCTGATCAGTTTTCTGCTTACATTTCCTTTATGATTATTTCTGTAACTCTGATTATACCTGAAGCTATATCTTTAAACCCAAGTCAATAAATAATGCTTGCCAAATGAGACCACACTTAATTGCAAAGATTCTGGCCACCTGTTGTCTATTTAGAGACGACTACTGGAATCTCCCTACTGGGGCAAGAGACTGGGCAGTTAGGAAGCACAACTGGCCTCTGTTTCTAAAATAAAATGGAGCTGAGATAGTATCACCTCTATTTTTGCTCTTGTGGGTTTGTCAACTAATGAAGTTAGAATTGAAATGCACCACAATGGCCATGTGGAAAGTGATATATAAGTTTAAAGAAGAAGGATAATTATCTGGAATACATCAATAAAGCATGTGTTGGGTGCCAATTATGACATTAAAATAACCAGACTCTTGATGAAACAAGAATCAAAACAATAGGGAGGGGGTGGCTAGGTGGAGCAGTGTATAAAGCACCGGCCTTGGAGTCAGGGGTACCTGGGTTCAAATCCATTCTCAAACACTTAATAATCACCTAGCTGTGTGGCCTTAGGCAAGCCACTTAACCCCATTTGCCTTGCAAAAAATCTAAAAAATAAAACAATAAAACAATAGGGAGAAGTCAAGCTAATTGTAGGCCACATATGTGAGGAATTTTTAATGCCATAAAAAATAAACATGAAGAATTCACAGCAACATGGAAAGTCTTATGTAAACTGACAAAAAAATGAAGTGAGCACAATTATAATAGTTAGCGCTTTGCAAAGATTTCATTTGATCCTCAGGCAAACCCTGCCAGGTAAATGCAATTATTTTCTTGTTTAGTCATGTTCAATTCTTTGTGACCTCAGTTGGGGTTGTCTTAGAAAAGATACTAAAATAGTTTGCCACTTCTTTCTCCAACTCATTTTATAGATGAAGAAACTGAGGCAAATAGCAAGAAGGTTAAGTGCTTGCCCAGCATCACAAATCTAGTAAGCATCTGAGGATGGATTTGAATTCAGTTCTTCCTGACACCAGACCAGGCACTCTATTCATTGCCCCACTTGCCATAGGTGCAATTATTAGCAACATTCAAACAGTTAAAGACCCCGAGGCAAACAGAAAGTAAGTGACTTGCCCAGGGTCACAGAGCTAGGAAGTATCTGAGATCACATTTCATCTCAAAATTTCCTGACTAAATCCAATGCTCTATCCACCCATCTTCTTAGGAAAACAATATACAGATCATTAGAACAACGAAAATGAAGAGCAAAAGAAAAATGAACTAAATGTAGCTATAATCATTAAGCTTACTCTCCAAAAAAGAAATGAGAAAAGTGCATCTCTCTCCTTTTCTTGGAGAGGTGAAGGACTATGGGTGTAGAACATTTCAGAGACCATCAAACTCAGTTGATGTATGGGGTAGAGAAAGAGTGATGGATAGGATGCTACATTCAGAATTAGGAAGATTGGTATCATCAGGTGGCTAGGTGGCTCAGTGGATAAAGCACCGGCCCTGGAGTCAGGAGTACCTGGGTTCAAATCCAGTCTCAGACACTTAATAATGACCTAGCTGTGTGGCCTTGGCCAAGCCACTTAACCCCATTTGCCTTGCAAAAAAAAAACTAAAAAAAAAAGATTTGCATCATCATTGAAGCTCTGATTATTCTTACTATTAGTCAGTGAACCTACTGAATTCTGGATTAGGCCCTGAATGTCATCAGAACCCCTGAAATAAGAGATAGAATGGTCACTGTTTCTGATAATTCAGCAACTCATCAAGCAAAAGGAGAAGGCCTCCAGACTCTTGACAAGAGGCTACTGAGGAGCACATCAGAATATTAAACCGATCCCACATGGCAAAAGAGGAGCCACAAAAAAACCTGGAAGACAACCACAATAATGAAATTAGTGAAAAGACCTTCCTGATATAGTCTCCATTTTCTTACCACTCTTAAAATGTGCAACCCCTACCTGACTGACCAGAGAATTAGCTATAATAAATCTTGACCCTTGAATAATGTGAACTTACAGTGCTTCTATTGATGTATTCCAACATCACCAGAATATAATAAAACTGAAAGAAGCTAGGTCCAGGACTTCTGGTATAAAAACTTGTATTCTTCTTAGACCACAGATCTGGCAGGCCATCCTTAAATTGCAAACAGCAAACCACCAGTTTTTTCTTTTCTCTGGACTTGCTTTCAAACTAGCTGTCTTCCTTCACTGCACTAAAACAATACATCTATCTTCAGGGGGGAAATAATTGGTGTTGTACATTCTTCAAAACCCTCACAGTATGTAATTATTATTTTTTCTTAAAGCAAATTCTGCCGAGTGGTAAATCCAAACTCACTGAGATCTTGCTGCCTATGTCTAGCCTCTGCTAGGTGCTTTAGAGAAGAGGTTGTGTTTCTAAAATTGCCCAAGGTCCCAGGAATTCACCCCTGAAATCTTAAAATGATTAATCCCCTATCTCTAGACCTATTAAGATTGTTTAGCAGCCCTACAAACTAGGAAAAAAGGTCTTCTTTCATTCATCATCTGTCTTTTTCTTTGTAAATTCTAGCATGGCCAAAGCTAGGTGAAAGGTGGAAAAACATCTTGCCAGGGTTGGGTTTTTTTTTAACCTAATCTCTTGCCAAAAGGCTAAAGTGTGATTTAATCTTGATGACTAGGAAAACTGCTTTAAATATGAATCTTCCTTAATCTTCCTTAGGATACTAAATTCTTTGGCTGCAGGTTTTTAGCAGTTTTTATTTTTTTTCCTGGCTGGTTTTATCTCCCCCTAAGAAACCTTCCAAGGGGGCAGAATCCACAACAAAACAAAAACACAGAAAAAAATGATAAGAAAAATGCATACTTCCTCACTTTAATTTATTCAGTTTGCAAACATGAAAAAAACTGAATTAGAATTAATTAGAATCAGAGAAATGAATTGGACTCAAATCAATTTGTTTATTGAATCTTTTGCAGATGTATGTCAGATGTCACATAATTTAATTGGATTCTGTTTCCTAATCTGGGGCAGCTAGGTGGTGCAGTGGATAGAGCACCAGCCCTGGAGTCAGCAGTCCCTGAGTTCAAATCTGGCCTCAGACACTTAATAATTACCTAGCTGTGTGGCCTTGGGCAAGTCACTTAACCCCATTTGCCTTGCAAAAACCTAAATAAAAAAAAAAAAACTTTATCCTAAACCATCCCACTTCTGGGAGAAATTTTAATCTAAAACTAAACCCTAAGCCTTATCTGAATTTGAAAGAAAACAGGTATCAAGACCAAGAAACTTCAGGACCAGTCTTCCACATCAGAAAGGCTATTGTCTTGACATGACCTGGTTGACTTAGCCAAAACTATGGTGGGTGAAAGATGAAATGATTGAAAGAAACATAGAATCAGGCTTTTTGATTTTTTAGGCAATGCAGTCTATTTGCTTAACCAAGCAGGACCTGACCTCCTCAATTAGGGCTGAACCTCAAATAAAGAGTCAATCAAATAAAATGAATTATTAAAAGAAAACAATGAATCAGGATAAAACATTATTAGATCATCTGATTTCTAATTGGAGGAAAGATCAAAGACTTTCCAAGTTAAGAGGAGGAGAGTGAAAAGATGCTAATACTCTGAAATGAGATAAAGAGTTGTCCCTCTAGCCCCAAGTGTACGCATTAAAAGAATCACGGAGGGGCAGCTAGGTGGCACAGTGGATAGAGTACGGGTCCTGGAGTCAGGAGTACCTGAGTTCAAATCCGGCCTCAGACACTTAATAATTACCTAGCTGTGTGGCCTTGGGCGAGCCACTTAACCCCATTTGCCTTGCAAAAATCCTAAAAAAAAAAAAAAAAGAAAAAGAAAAAAAGAATCATGGAAACAATATGTGGTTAACCAACGTGGGGGCAATTTTTAGTTCTACATAAAATATATTGTATTTTATATAAATTTATACATTACATAAAATATAAAACATAAGGTTTTTTGTATAACCTCAATCTTTGGATCTGACTAGCATAACCCAGGTCTTTGGTTAAGGGACTGTAAGGAGTAGCTAGAGATGCTCCAGTTTCCTAGGATTATGGATATAGGTTTTTAATAATGCAACAAAGCCCTCTCTCAATCCTCAACACTGAATAAAATTTTTTCACAAGACAGAAATTGGATTAGACCCAAAATCAAGTAGAAAGAGAATAAAACTAGCTTAAGAATTGAGTCACGAGATGGAGTCAGTGCCTGCTGTTCTAATTTTCTTCCTTCCCTCTCAGTGCCCCCCCCACCAAGAGTTCTCTAAGACTATAAATTGCAATGGGAGAGAGAATTCCCTGATCTTGGAGTTCCTTATACTAAGGAGCTCACAGACCCAGTCCCTCTCCTTCTTTTCACTGAAAATTGCATATAATCAGAGCCTTGCCTACAGGGAGATTCCATGAGTTTGCATGTCCTTAATCAATAAGGGTGACTTGACCAGGATTGGATCTAATGGTCTTCTGTTTACTTGGAACCATGACGTCTTGGCCCTAGAGGTCTTCAGACCATGCTAGAATGAAATATTTCAAATGGCTTGGGAAGCCTAGATCTGTTCTTGAGGGCAGCTCGTGGCCATGGCATTTCAGAAGGCTCTGGTAGAAACTGGGAAAACTTTATTGGATGAGAAGGGATCTGTTCAGATCAGGTGCCCTTTCATGACGTCACAAGTAGGAAAGCATCAGTAAGCCAGGATCCTAAAGAGTTTTCACCCACAACCAAAGAATTTCTATGTAGGGTTCCCCAAAAATGAGGTAGCAGATAGAAGTGGAGATATGGCAGGGGAATAAAGAGCCTTTGGATAGTGAAAGATTGTGTTGGGGGAAAAAAACAAAGGCTTTTCAAGACTCCACTGAGAGGACTTTTTTAATCCATTGCCAAAGTTATAAGACAATGAGGCATAACCAAAAACAGCTGAACATGCAGGACAAACTCCTTACAAGAAGAAAGTTAAGTATGATGCTCATATAGCATAGAACTGAAAATCAAAGTGATGCCCATCAATTGGGAAAAGCTAGGCAAGATGGCAGGGTCAAGTAGGTGACAAAGTGGACAGAGTACTGAGCTGAGAATCAGAAAGACTCATTTTTCTGAATTCAAATCTGATCACAGATACCTAATAGCTGTGTTGCTCTGGGCAAACTACTTAACCCTGTTTGTCTTCGTTCTGTAGCTGTAAAACAACCTGGAGAAGGAAACCACTCCAAAATCTCCGCCAAGAAAACCTTGTGGGGTCATGAAGGGTTGGACATGCCTGAACAAGAACAATCAAGTCGCATTCATTCATGAATGGAATATACCAATTGGTGCTTTTAGAAGCAGAGTCATGGGAAAGACTTGTATGAACTTCTGCAAAGTGAGTTCAGCAGAATCAAGGACAATGAAACCAAAAAAGATCAAAAGTGAATGCTCCACAAAAGTGCAATGGTCGAGCTTGGTCCCAAAGGAGGCAGGAGAAGACAGAAGCCCCAATTTCTTGGCTGAATAGATGGAAATTTCAGATGACTCCAGCCTTTTTTTTTTTGATAGGTTGTTTATTTTGTGAAACTTTTTTTCTGTCTTCTTCTATTTTAAGAAATAGAAATAGATTTCCCAGAAAAGGAGGGAAAGTGTTGTGAAACTAAAATAAATCAACTAAACATTATACAACAGATCTGGACAAGCAATTCTTGAAGGTAGACTAGAGTATAATCCAACTTGAGGATGTCAGGAAGAAATCTCCAAACCCAGACCAATTCCCATCATTCTGGCATTGCTTCTCAAAAAGACAGAATGAAACCTAGAATTCAGTTTCCTCACTTCCAGATCTCAACTCTTCAATTCTTGAATCTCTTGCCTTTTTGTCCAATTCCAAATTGTATCTTCAATCCTGACTATGAGTTAAACCTACTCTCCCTCTCCACTTCAACTCATGTGCTGTTGAATGGAGAATTTCAGTCAAATGGTTCTGCTATACATTTAATTGCAGCCCTCACAGGAACTCCATAATCCTTCTCATCCCTGGATGATTCTATGCTATTCCCAACAATGGTTCTTCAAAAGCTTCTCCTCTCTTCTCGATACTCCTACACAAAACCTTCTCCACTCCCAGGAAAGGGCTATTCCTCTTTATTTTACAGAGGAAATTGAGATCATTTCACTACATGATAGAGACACAAAGATTAAAAAATAGGAAGCAAGGGGCAGTTAAGTTGCCCAGTGGATAGAGCACCAGCCCTGTAGTCAGGAGGACCTGAGTTCAAATCCGACCTCAGACACTTAATAATTACCTATCTGTGTGACCTTCAGCAAGTCATTTAACCCCATTGCCTTGCAAAAACTAATAAATAAATAAATGAATGAATGAACAAGCAAACAATCAAATAAATAAGTAAATGAATGAATGAATGAATAGATAAATTAATAAATAAATAGGAAGCAGTTGCTTCCCTCAAGGACCTGACATTCATTAGATGAATGGACATCTCTGTATCCATGTGCACACAAACACTAGATCAGGTTAAGAGACATTCGCCCCTGGGAAAATCAATTAAGAGCTCCTAAGCTTAAATCTGAAGGTAAAAAAAAATAATGCTAAGAAGCAGAGGAAAAGGGAGAATATATTCCTGTCATGGAGGACAAAAGAACACAGACCAGTGATAGAATAGAAAGTGTAAAAAACAAATAAGAACTATTTGACTAGATGAAAGACTTGGGGGAGAAATTTAAATAACCTTAAAAATAGAAACTGAATTCATGTTACAAAGACTATTTTTTAGGGTTTTTTTTTTTTGCAAGGCAATGGGGTTAAGTGACTTGCCCTAGGCCACCCAGCTAGGTAATTATTAAGTGTCTGAGGCCGGCTTTGAACTCAGGTCCTCCTCACTCCAGGGCTGGTGCTCTATCCACTGAGCAACCTAGCCGTCCCCAAAGACTTTTCAATGGTAGAGAATTTGTAATTGATCCCACAAATAAAAGGGATCCACTGCAGCTTGTTAAGCAAGGTAGTGACATAGTCAAACTCGTGCTTTGGGAACATCACTTTGATAGTTATATGGATGATATATTAAGAGAGAAAAGAACTAAAGACAGAGAATCCAATCAGTTAGCTACTGCAATCTTTGATACTGTTAGTCATGAGGACTTGTGGAAAATTATGTCAAAATGTGATTGATTGCCCAGAGAAGTCCATTAGCATTGTACATCAGTTTCATGAGAACATGCTTGCCCAGGTTCTGGATAGTGGTTGATACTCTCTCAATTTTCCAGTCCCCAGTAGAGTGAAACATAGTTGGTCCTTGCTCCCAGGCTCTTCTGCATGATGTTTTCAGCCATGTTGTCCAATACCTTCAATGAGGACAGACACAGCATCAAAGGTCAACTACCCAGTTGATGGTAAATTCTTCAACTTGAAAAGGAGTTTTAATGCATGGTTTGTTGTTCACAGGTGAGTGTGCCCTCAGTGCCACCTTTGAAGCCAAGATACAGCAAAGTATGGATATACTCTTCTGCTTGTGCCAATTTTGTTCTAACAATTAACACCAAGAAAATCCATCAGCCTGCACCACACCATCCATATGTGGAACCATCGATGACAGCAAATGTTTGAGGACTGCAGATAAGTTCACTACCTTGTAGTCTCAATTTTTATTTAGGGATCAAGGTCACCCATATAAAACCCAGTACTCTAATAGAAATTAATTTTTTATCACAATAAAGTTATGAGAAATTATTCTTTCATAAGACAAAAACAAAATTTAAGTTTCACGTTGATAATGCGATTCACACATACAATGCCAGAGCTAGCTCAGTATTTAGGAGACTGAAGAAAAATGTAGGAGAGAAGAGGTATTAGACTGACCACCAAACGGAAAGTCTATGAACCCATCGTGCTGACCTTTTATATGCCTATGAAAACAATCATCCAACACCATTCTAGGAAAATGAATGGCTTCCCTTTAAATTGTCTTGGGAAGATTCTGAAGATCAACTGGGAAGAGAAGATACCAGACACTGAGGTCCTTGCTTGAGCTAATCAACTAAGTATTCAAACTCTATTGCCTTCATACTAAGAGATGTCATTTCCCAGAAAAGGTCTCCATAAGACTAAAATTACAAACTCTTTCAGATATTAGGGATAATTATATTAGGGAAAGGATGGGACGTAGGGATACACCTATTCATCACAGGACCTCCTGAGTGAGCCCAGTCCAGTATGATTCTCATGACAGAATCAGTCATTCATAATACTATTAATGTATATTTGCCAAAAAGACTATTTTACAGAGAGGAGGATACAAGGATTCTCTCTCTTTTTAAAAAAAATAATAATTGGGGTTAAATGATGCATACAGGGTCACACAGCAAGTAAGTGTCAAATATCTGGGTTCACATTGGAACTCAGGTCCTCCTGACTCCAGGGCTGTGCACCATTGACTGAGTCATCTAATTTCCCCACAGGAACATTATCAAGATCTCTCTAAAGAATTTTGGAATCAGGGTCGTCTAGGTGGTGTAGTGGATAAAGCATCGGCCTTGGAGTCAGGAGTACCTGGGTTCAAATCCGGTCTCAGACACTTAATAATTACCTAGCTGTGTGGCCTTGGGCAAGCCACTTAACCCCATTTGCCTTGCAAAAACCTAAAAAAAAGAATTTTGGAATCAATGACATTTCATAGGTGATATGTATTGACCATGGTCTACCCAGGATGATGTGCCCTACCAGAGAAGGTGCAGTGCTCTGTGAGGGAAGCAGAATTGCAGTAGCTCAAAAAAATCTGAGATGCACCAGTTAAGAGACTTCTCCACTCCAAATGTTCAAGTGGACTATTTGTTTCCAGCCTATGGCAGAGCATTCCAAGCTCATATTGTTCTGATCATCCACTAATACACCATCAGAAGGCAGAATCTGAAACATCACCTCTGGCTTGTCCAATCCAAGAAGGGTATGATCCCCCAATCTAGGATGAAGGCAACCCAGGAGGGGCAGGAGAATTCAGGATGGGGTAGAGAAGCTATACAGCAGACATTCTAATAAAAGGACTGGTCTATCAGTTCTGCTAAGATCTTCACAAAGCATGGAGAATGGGATTTTAGAAGACAAACAGGCATTTCTTTATTTCTTTACATTCAAACTTCACACATTGGGTCAGTTAGTAGAACTGGCCGCACTCATGAGTTATTCTGAACCTTAGAGAAATAAAAATAATCAACACTTTATGTTTAAGCCTTAATATCTGTTTGCCTTATTTAAGACAAATCTCTGAGCATACTTAATTTGAAGCTTAAATTTTGTTTTTGTCTTGTGAAAGAATAATTTCTCATAACTATATTATCATTAAAAAAATAATTTCTATTAGAGAGTACTGGGCTTCATAGGAGTGACCTTGATCCCTAATTAAAAATTAAGACTACAAAAAGATTATTCCCCATGTTAATCACAAACCTAGGAGGGAAATGAACAAGATGGAGGAAGTCTATCCTTCCAGGAAGAGACAAGACAAGAATTCATACAGAGATATTTATCTTTGAGGAGTAGTTTTTAGGTAGCAATATTGTGCAATTTCTACAGTTAGGCCAATAAGGAGGTTAATTATTTTCCCTATATTCAAATGGTATAAAGTCCAATTTCTTCTCCAGTTCTTTATGATTATTACCTAAGGATGGCCTTCACCTCTAGTTTAGGAGTTACATCTTAGAGAAGAAATCTTAAAAATGTCTAACCTATATTTTCTGTCATTTTATTTTAACCCTATACTCTTAAGGTTACAGATTTTAGGGCTAACAATTTTGGTGATGTAACTTGGTTGGATGGGAATTTTGAGGAGGGACATATCTCTGTCTGAACTCAGAGATGCTCCTTGGAAGGAAAGAGGTCTGTAAAACAGGTCTTTGAGGGGCAATCTAGGTGGTGAAGTGAATAGATCCACCTGCCCTGGAGTTCACATCTCATCTCAGACACTTAATACTTACCTAATTGTGTGACCTTGGGCAAGTCATTTAACCCCCAAAATAGGTCCTTGGTCTGTATTCAGGTGTGCTCCCTGGAAGGAAAGAGGTCTGTAACTTTTAAAATTTCAACTCTATTCTGAAAAGTGATTTAGAGGACAAATTTGGGTTTAGGCAATTTTGACTTGAAAATGTAAACCATTAGACTATATTTTAACAATGATGTATACGGGATCCCTCAAAAAGGTAGGACAGCTTTTGCATCTAGACAAAACTTCCCTTCGAATAAGATTTTTTCAGCTCAATAATTTTATTTGGAAAATAAATATTCTCTGGATTTTATCTCTGGTATTAGGGATAGTCATCTTTGTTGGTAATTGCCTCTGTTTTCCAGTTGGGCTGCAAGCTGATGATTTGTTTCTAGATTTATATATAGCATTTTTTTTGAAATGTCAAAGGAATAGATCTTTGTGGCATTTTTGATTAATCCACAGGTCTTGTCTGGCACCCCATTTTCTTTGTATTGTGTTTTGGGGACTCTCTCGTGAAAGCAATGTGGATGTTCCCTGGAGTTCTGGGGCCTCTCTGCTTCACAATGCTTTGACTTAGTTTATGTGTTTCATAGATGTTTGTTTTAAATTGTGGGTTCTATGATGTGCAGACAGATTGGAGCCCTCAGCTGGCTCTGCCTGGTCAAGTTGCTGCCCAGTCTCTGTGCTCTGATTGGCCAATTTCCCTTTTCAATTTACATCTTCAAATTGGATTGTTTTCCTTTTCCAAAAATATCTGCTACAGAACAGATTTTCCTGAAAATCATGGTTTTGGAGGGGGGGAAGGGTTCTATTCATAACTTTCATTAAGTTCTGGTCTGACTGGCTAACAGGGTCTCTCTCTCTCTCTCTCTCTCTCTCTCTCTCTCTCTGTGTGTGTGTGTGTGTGTGTGTGTGTGTGTGTCTGTCTGTCTGTCTGTCTGTCTCTGTCTCTGTCTCTCTCTCTCTCTTTATCTCATTTGCATTTTGGAGGCATTTTCTCCTGGATCCTTCATCTCTGACGCTTTCTAAATCTAAAAATAGAGAAAGTACTACTAAAAAAAGAAAGCAACTCTCAGTTGCTATTCTGGACTGAACGTTTGTTTTTAAAAATATAAAAGAGATATTCAAGTTTAACAGTGCCTGGGTTCTGGATAGTGGATAATACTCTCAAGATTTCCCAGTCACCAATGGAGTAAAACAAGGATGTGTCCTTGCTCCCATACTTTTTTAGTATGATGGTTTCAGCCATGTTTTCAAATGCATTCAATGACGATGAACTTGACTTCAAGACCAGCTGCTATACTGATGGCAAATTCTTCAACTTGAAAAGGCTTCAAGCCAAGATCAAAATGGAGGGAGTGTTAGTATAGGGTCTTCTGTTTGCAGTTGATGCTGTCCTCAATGCAGCCTCTGAAGCTGAGATGCAACAAACTATGGATCAGTTCTCTGCTACTTGTGCTCATTTTGGTCTAACAATGGAACAAGAAAACACAGGTGCTCCATCAGCCAGCACCACACCATCCATACTGGAACCATCAATTCCCCAAGTCAAATGAGAAATAATTAAAAGAGCTTCCTCTCCACCCCCTGAAGAAGAATAAAGTTTCAATAACCCCTTTGTTCTTTTGCTCTACAGGTGCTATGCACACCATTGGACTAAAAAGGGGGAATTTAGTATGATTTGTGGGATTGGAATAATGTTTAGTATGACTTTTGGTATAATTTTGTAACAGTAGTTTTGTATTTTAAAATGTGGTAGTAGCAATTATTGATAATTCAACATTATTAGAGATAATGTTTTCTACCTGTTTATTATCTATGTTAGGGTTACTATGCTTAAAAGGTTTTAAATGATTCATTTACTCTCCTTCATTTCTGCAATGATATCTAGATATTACCATTGTATATGCTCTTTCCTCCACCTGAAATGCAGAACAACTGTAGAAATATATACAAATTGTTTTAGAATCAGTCGAAGATGTTTTGAAAGGATTCCAAAAACAATTTGTGTCATGTTTATTTAAATATAGATAATAAACAAGTATATTAATAAAGGAAATTATTTTTATAAAATTTGTTTCAAAATGCAGTTTGAGATTATTATATTTATACATTCCAAATCTTTTGCTATAAAATCACCTGTGCAATGTGGATAAAATGTTATGATTTTACTATTATACTTTTCTTATTCAATCCATTATAAGATTATAAACATGATGAGACATTTTCTGATCTTTTGGACTATAAAGTTCAGAGCTACATCTCTGTCTGATTACAGAAAATTACTATTAAAGATGTTTTGAGACTTAAAATGGCCTTCTGAGTCTGAAATCCAGGTATCAAATAAATGTGAGGTGGGGGGGCATAGTCTATTGATACCAGAAACCCTATGGGGCTTGGATACTGCAGGTGACAGGCTCATTGGGAGTAAATAAAGAAAGGGCAGTTGTTTAGCACAATCTGAGGTTGGACTCTTTTGACTCAGTTTCCCTAATGTGACATTTGCAAAATGTCTCACCTGGCAGGTTTAAAGTCTGGCTTAAGGCATTTGGCTACCTACATGACCTCTGTCATGTGCCTGATCTTTATGGCAAATTGCTATAATCAAATCTGGTGATTAATATTAAATTCAGGTATAAAAATTTAAGTCTTTTGGCCCATAGTTATCCAAATTCTAATAGCTATGTATGTTATTATATAGTTTGGCATCTGTTATCAGTCATATGTTACTGCATTCTATTTTAAAATATTTTAAGAAAAAATACATTATTCAGTTAAGGATTTTGATAATTTTAAATATTAATAAAAAAGTTAGAATTGTTTTTATTTGTAAAATCACTTGGATATTATATGTTCTAAAATGAAAATCCAGTGTATATGCTACAAGGTCAAAATTAATTTGGTAGATTTTTTAAATAATTCATTTTTGCAGTGAAATCCTCAGAGAAATCATGTGAATGACCCAAGGTCATATATTCATTGTCTGAACCAGGATTCAAATTCAAGTGTTCTGATCATGCCAACTCAAAGCTTCTGTAAACAGTAAAGGTGAAGGGGGCAGCTAGGTGGCATAGTGGATAGAGCAAAAGCCCTCAAGTCTTGTCAGAATTCTAATTCAAAATTGACTAATTTGTGCTATCAGTAATGGAAAAGAGTGATGGATTCAGAGTCTAATAAGACATGGCTTCCTACCTTGCCTCTGCTACTTATAATCTGTTTGTCCTTAGGCAAGTCATTTAAAAGCTGAGGGTCTCAGTTTCCTCATTGTAAAATGAGGGCTGTATTTTTCCTGAGGTCCCTCTCAAATTCCAAATCTTTGAACTATGAAATATAGGAAGTTTGGAGGCTTGAAATTTTGCTGTTATAAATCTGTCCCATTGTTGTTTGGTTTAGTGTGGAGAAAGTAGCAACTCTGAGAGAGAAAGGGGTTGGGCAGAACAGTTAATAAAAGAAAAAGAGTCTGGAAGAAACTTAGCAAGAGTTTGCTAAACATAGAGGGCAGACATTCTATAGATTGTAGCCCCCTATGTTAATACTACAAAGTCAAGGGACATTTGCTAATCTTGCTATGAGTTACCAATTTGGGAATGTTTACAAGAGAACAGGCCATTAGAACTGTAGTAATTCTGATCTTTAGTTGGTGACACCGCTGGACACTGGACTAGGCTCCTGAGCTATATCATGTTCATTAAATTAGAAAGTAAAACTGATGCTCTTAGTTATTTCTGACAAATCAACAAGCTACCAAGCAAGGGGAGCTCTTCTTTTGCAGGCTGCTGATGAAGGTCCTGAAGACCATATCAGAAAATTAACTCCAATCTGCATAGCTGAATGAAATCCATGGGCAAGTTTGGGAAATCCATGTAAAGAAGGTTGTGACAGGATCTTCTTGCCTTAGTCCCCATTTTCTTCTCCCCTGAAATGAGCAAATTCCATCTAATTGACTGCAGGTCTCATTGTTGTGCTCGGTTAATAAAGGTTAACAGATTTTATTCACCTACTATCCCCTGGTTAGTGGGAAATTAGAACCCCACCTCCACCAATTCTTTGCATGCTACCTCAGCGACTATATAGGCAAAATTCATACCTGTGCTGTCACAATCCATTCTATTAAAAAGTGGGAAATGCATGATCACAGGTCCCTTCTCCCCTTCAAATATGTAGCCATCCCAGGGAGACTTGGCATGTTGTCTGAGCCTCATCCACTGGAGGGAAGGGGATATCACAGGCTTTGCAGTCCTTTTCTGTGTGCATGATGGTCTGAGGATAAGGGACATAGACCAATTCTAGTTACCACTTGAGGGGTCCAGAGCCTGAAGGGTCTCTAGAGACTTTCAAGCCTCTTCCAAAAACTATATTTTCTAGAGAGGGAAATTAAAGCTTTCCAGACTTCAGATCAGATCATGAGCTGAGGATTAGGACTCAGGTCTACTAACCAAACGAAGGTTCTTTCTTTCTTGAGTGGTCCTGACCAGAGTCTTTGGGAAGAGAAAATGTTCTTCCCATTACCATAAATGGATCCCTCTCACTGAAGTCAAAAGAGAAGAAGATGTCAGAGTTCCCCACTGGGGGCAAAATCAGGATATAGGCAGAGTTGAAAGCCAAGTCAGCATCCATCAAATGCATATTTTGAACATCTGTGATATGTTTGTCCTTGGTGTCCCCTAGAGGGGGAGGGAGAAAAGAAGGCTAGAAATTCTGTCACAAAATCACTGAATTCCAGATTTGGAGCTGGCCCAGTTCATTTCTGCATCAGGATCACAGAGCTATTGCCTAGAATGAAATGCTTTTTTATTTGTTTGTCCTTCATTATTGAAGAAGACCAAGACATCAGGGAGGTGATGCCATGACAAGCACATGAATTCGATTGGAGTAAAGGGATGCTGTGCTAAGTCACCAACTCACTTTCTCCTCCAGTCATCTGAGTCCAGTGCCCAGATATGCATCAGGATGACTGGAGATTGTCCTAGATACAAGGTTATCAGGGTTAAGTGACATGCCCATGGTCACACACTCCAGTCCTGCTGATTCCAAGGCCAGTGCTATATCACTGCACCACCCAGCTATCCAAGAAACAGAAAAAAAGAAAACTTCAGAGAAGTGTCTACTTGTTCTTATGGCTAGACTTGGCCTCACCCGACATCAACCAGACACATTCTCTTCCATTCACTAATAAGAAAACATACTATAAAAGCTCTCTGAAAATCTCCTACACTCCTTTCTTTCTGTACTTTCTAAACTCTCTTCTGGTCGCCCATGTTAAAAGGGCTCCAAAGATGAACTTTGGTGAGGTGAGAAAATGGGAGGATGGGTAGAAAAAGATATTCTGTCTCCAAATATTGGAAGGGTAGATAGGGGAAAGAACGATTGAATTGTTTTGCCTGTACCTAGCAGAACTAGGAGTTATGGGGAAGGGAAAATATTAAGACAGAAAATTCCCACTAGTCATGAGGGAAAACGTCCTAATGTGTTACTCCATCACTTGACCTGTAGACATTTTTCTTGTTTGTCCACCTTTCCTGGAACAGTCTTCCTCCTTGTTCCCCTCCTGGCTTCCTTGTTAGCTTCCTTTAAGTCTCAACTAAAGTCTCACCTTCAAAAAGAAACCTTTCCTGGTCCCCCTTAGTATGAATGACTTTTTTCTCTTGGTTTCTCAAAGTTATCCTGTCTCTATCTTGTTTGTACTTAATTGTTTACGTGCCGTCTTCAACATTGGATTGCACACTCCAGGAAGGCAAGGGCTAATTTTTTTGCTTTGTTTTGTTTGTTTTTTTAACTTTTTGCCAGTATCTCCAGTATTTAGCACAGTGCCTGATATGTAGCAGGTGCTTAAGGAATACATATTGATGTGACACAGCATAACAAAGATCATTGGCCCAACATAGAATGGGCCATCTTGGGATGGTATCCCCATCACTGAAGGTCTTTTCAATTAGAAAGGGGAAAGTCACCTACCAGAGATGGTGTACAACTGTCCAAATCTAGATTGGATAAGGGTGACCACTCCAATCCTCTTATATTCAAATATTATGATCCAAAAATTCCTTACCGTACTTTTACAGAAAATTGTTTACTGTTCGCCACATCTATGAGGGGAGACACCAGATGGTCTTCAATAAAAAATCTAGGTAAGATGAGAAATGGTCCAGAAGTAAAGAGATTAGAATCAGGATCAAAGATGTCTATAAAGGAAGTTCAGGATTAGGAAAAGCAGGGACCAAAAGGCCAGATGTTTTCTACAGAGAAAGCAGAGCTATAAGATCTGACTTTGAGACCTAGCTCTGATGCCTACTAGCTATGTGATCTTACCCAAGCTATTCATACTCTTTGAACCTCAGTTTCCCTCTCCAGAAAATGGATCAATTCTAAGATCCCTTGTAGCTGTAAATCCTATGATCCTGGAATATTTTAGTCTAAAAATTGTACCTTGGGTGAATCCCTACCCTCTCCGTGACTCAACTTCACTACCATGAAGAAAATGGGTTTTGCAAAGGCATTCTCAGGTGGTCCTTGAACTATGACACTTGGTAAAATTTTAAGTTCATCATACTCCACACTATCCTCGCCTGCCTTGAGGGAACACATAGGTCATCCAACACTGAATAGAGAACAGGTATACCCACCACCATCATACTAGCTGGTACCAGTGCAGCTGCAGGGAAAATGTCAAATTTCCCTCACTCTTTTCCACTAAATAAATCCTTAATCCAGGTCTCCTTCAGGAAGATGTGATAGATCTGTCTTTGTCTATCTTCATCAGTCTTGCTCAAGTGTTCAATTATCTCAGCAACAATTGCTGCAGCCTCACCAAAATGTTTCATCCCCTGTGGACAGGAAAAGGGTTCATCAATCTCTACCCACTGTAAGGGCTGCATATATGCTGTATGAGTGCTTTGCCCATGACTTCATCTACTCTAAATGAATATAGAAAAAGAAGTGTGGAAAGCAATGAATACATCCTTCCCACCCCCAGTTTCCTTTCTTTCTCTTGCCCGTCACCATAATCTCAGTGGTTTAAGGCTAGGTGTTGCTACAGAGCATTACACTGGGATGCAGCGAGAACTGTGTTTTCTATTTCAGTCAGGTGTCAAACCTCTTCCCTTAAAAGTGGAGAACCTCTGAAGTAAAGTCTACAATGTCAGACCAGGACTGCCTCAGTAGCACAAGTATGCCTCTTCCCTCAGACTAAAGGCTACTCCAAGGATAGGACTGTAACTAAACCTCATGCCAGAAATTCTTAGAGATGAAAATTATCTTCTCTTTTAAACTAGGAGCTGCCCATCTTGTTCATCAGATCAAGGGCACCCTGAGGGTAGAATGAAAAATGGATGAGAAAACTAAGTAAAGGATACCAGTCACACACACACACACACACACCACACACACACACACACACACACACACACACACACACACACACACACACACACACACACACACACACACACACACACACACACACACACTTCAGGATGAAACCCTCATTGTGCAAAAGCAAGAAGCTTTGATTTGAAGTCAGAAGACCTTTGTTCACCTATCAGTTCTGCCTCTATAGCCTTTTGGACCTAAAACAAACTCTCCATTTATCTTTTCTACAAAATGAATTTAAGGGTCATTCTATTTTGACATCCGATAAGATTCTGCTCAAGGGAGGGGTTCTCTCCATGGTACTGAACACCGTTTCTTACCTGACACTGTATGTTGTAACTTTTCCAGGATGGGCAGACAGTTTTCATTTGTTTGGAAGGTGTCAATCAAATAGAACAGCTCTTTTCTGATATCTTTCAAAGTGACTCCTGATAAGAAAACCCACAATGTAAATGATATTCCTTCTTTTTACTTTCTTCCAACCCTAGGAGTCAAGTGGAGGTGGCTGAGAGGTAGAAGGCCTAGGAATATGAGAAATTTATCTGTTCACAGATAAATAATGGAAATATTGGTCCAAAACTGACTCCTGGGAGGATAAGCCATATCAACACCAAGATCCTTAGAGAGGAGAAATCTATGACCTTCCTTGGTCACCTGAATTGATTATCCTAACAGTAAATTCTTCTTTAGAATCATTCTAAATCTCCTTTCTGGATAACAGCAAATTTTGGGGAAAGGGCATCTTGAACTTAATTTGAATTCTAGTTCTCTATTTCCCACTTATGGAACATTATTATCAAGTCACTTTTCTCTCTGACCTGCTTCAATTTCTTCATCTCTAAAATAGGAGTGATAATATTTTCAAGTTCTGTTGGGGAGAATGATTTGTAGACCTTAAAACACTATCAATAAATGTGTGATTATTATTATTACCATTCTTAGAGTTTTCTAAGTGGCGAAGATGACTACAGGACATGCTATATCTCACATCCCAATTCTCCCTCATTTCCACAAACAATAAGAAATAAATCAGAAGACAAGGATGGTTATGATGGCTCTCTTCAAGTATTTAAGATCAACCATTCAAGCAAGCAATTATTATTGAAACCCCACTGTGTGGTAGTTACAGGGCTTATAAATACAAAGAATAATGGAATTCTTATTTTCAAGAAGTTTCCTTTTGACTAGAGGAGACCACCAGTCTATAGAAATACAAATGTGGAGATACTAAATATGGAGATAAGAGCTAAACTTCAGTTTTCTTGACTTCTCAGGAGAGGAAAACTCCCTCTCTATCAATGTAAGATGTCATTTTCCCAGCAATTAAAGTCCTAGAGAGTTGCTTAGAACACCATGCACTAGGTCATGGTCAGTATGTTTTCAGATAGTGCAGATGTAAGTCAAGGGAGTTGGCCTTCTAAATAAAGTAGAAAAGTAATTTTTGTCTGTGTATCTAGGGCAACTGACTTGGCTGTCCTAAAATCATTCCATAAAGTCACTAGTTGAATCTCAAAAGGATAAAATGAGGAACCTAGTTAGGGAATATGGCTCCCACTGACCACAAGGTATCATGCTATCCATCTTGGATCAAGAACCATTGAATCCTGTCTACACAATATCGCTCATGAAAATTTCAGGCAAGATAGGCACCTCAATAATAGATCATTATAAGTCTGGAGACAATGGTGTAAGATTCATATATTCTACTAATTCTCTAACTCCCCAACAGCAATCCCAAGTTCAATGCTTTCCTGGGGAACACTAAGAGTTCTGTTTATGAAGTTCTTACCTCTGTTATATGACATTTTTAATTGCTAAAGAGAACAAAAAAGGTATTCAAGTGAAAGATAAATGAGAAAATGAACGTGAAAAGATACTCAACCTTCAAAGAAAAATGCTTGAGACAAAAATGCAGATGTCCTGTGGACTTGAGAGAAAACTGTCTCTCACATAAATTTATCAACAGGATCTGATGGAAGACAGATCAGTTGAGGTAGGGAAGACTGCAGGGTATTGTGGTCTATCTACTCATTTGCATATGATTTTGTAGATACTTTGAAGATTGAAATAGAAATCATCACTCAAATGCCTGCTTAGAATGCATGAAGTAATTGTGGGATCATTCTTGCCAAAAAGGTAGAATCTTTTAGTTTCACATCATAAGATAGAAACGCATCACCACTTATGAAGAGGTCCAATTTGAGTCACTATAAATTATGTAGAAAAAACCCAGAAGATATAGAAATATAGGCTATGAGAAACGAAGCACAGGAAAAGGCAGAAACCAAGAATAAAATGCATAAAGAGAAGTATAAAGAGAAGAATAGAGAAGTTGATAGAGACTGATCAAGGCTTTGTAGTTGAAATTAGTAGCTGTTTGACTGGAAAAGAGTTCTACAGGTACAAGGTGATTAGAGAACAACAGAATCCTTCTTCTATGGAAAGAGATGTTAGGCTCATTGCCAGTTAGGGCCACTTACTAGACAGAAAACCTTGCAGGGTATCTGGTTTACCCTTTACTGTCCTTTGTAGCTTGGGAAGGGAAAACTTTTCATATGCCATAGTACAGACTGTATTAGCTTGGTTGATTTCAGATTTAATGGATCTGCTTTTCACCATAAGAATGTAATATTTTTTATTATTAATATAAGTAATTAATAAATATTACTTATATTTATATTTTGCTAAAAAGAGTCTAACACTTTACCAGTACTTTGCCGTTGGCAGCTATGTGTTAAAAGAACTTGCCATTGCTTCAATAACCCAAGAGGAGTAATCAAGTGTCTTTGCTCAATACGAGAGCAACTAGCTGACAAATGGTTTTGCCCACCAAGAGACCTATGGTATGTACTAAAGAGATTAAAATTCGAAAGACTATTTCGGAGTCGTTTGTTGTCCCGGTACAGAGTTTTCTCTTACTTATTTGACTTAATGCTTAACATTAGTAAGTAGGTGTCGACTCTGTTCTCCTTTTTGTCCCCCCTCCCCCCGCCCCCTACTTTGAGACACTGTGTACATTAGTGGGAATGTGACCAGGCTCATGAGTAGACACCAAACTTTTCCATTATTCCTGTGTTTTGCTGCTACTAAGTAAATGCTATAGTAACTTTTGCCTTATTATTTAGTAAATGCTTCATGATTAAGAGTCATTGGTCCCAGGGCAGCTAGGTGGCACAGTGGATTGAGCACTGGTCCTGGAGTGAGGAGGACCTGAATTCAAATCTGACCTCAGATATTTATTAATTACCTAGTTGTGTGACCTTAGGCAAATCACTGAACCCCATTGCCTTGCAAAAAAAAAAAAAAAAGAGTCAATGATTCCTTTTTCTCTGGTCCCCTTTCAACTTAGATTGCCCTAGGACCATTTTGCAAGCTGATCTAGTGAACCTCAAAGGAATGATGAAACAATGTGCATACTTAAGGAGCCTGGCTCCTAACTGAGAGCAAGAGTAGGGTTGTGAGGTATAATTCAAGATTCCAGGGGCAGCTAGGTGGAGTAGTGAATAGAGCACCGACCCTAGAGTCAGGAGGACCTGAGTTCAGATCCAACCTCAGACACTTAATTACCTAACTGTGTGGCCTTGGGCAAGTCACTTAACCATATTGCCTTGCAAAAACCTTTAAAAAAGAGAGAAAATGATCTGATTCCAGTTCATATAATCCAACTCATGAAAATATTAAGCAAGATGAATACATTTATGTGATCCTACTACCCGATATGACCTTTTAAATACTGATCATTGAGACAACTAGATGGCACGGTAGATAGAGGACCAGCCCCAGTCAATAGGAACTGAGTTTAAATCTGGCCTCAGATACTTACTTACGAAATGTTTGACCTTGGGCAAGTCACTTAACACTTAACATTTGAATGCCTCAAAAAAACTAATCTTTGATAAAGTGTTGGGATTCAGTTGGTTTGCACCAGTTTAGCAGGACCAACACCTAATTTTATGTTGAGTTCAGTGAATGGTACTTGTAATCAGGGTTCTCTCTAAGGTGGGTGCTGAATGATGAAATCACAAATTTACATTCCTTAATCTTTTTTAACATTCACCTACCCAACAGCTTTTTCCAAGCACCCTTAGTAATATTCATTCCATGCATAGGTGAAAAAAACTTGACTGAAGTATGCTTGTAATATGTTTTTATTCCTTTCTTAAAACTCATTATACTGTTGATGAAATACTACATTTTTGTTACTTCAGTAAACAAACATATAATATAAAGAGAAAAAATGCCACACAATCAGGGAATGACAGGCTGTCGCTAATTTCCACTTTGTGGTATGCCCAAAATGCCCAAAATAAAGATTTCAAGGGTTACCTTATCAACCAGTTCAGAAGTCATGAAGTGGAAGAAAAAAAAGAGTTAGAATAGGTAGAATGAGTTTTGGCTCTGCATATGTTCTAACATTGGGTGCTGAGGTCTCAGGGCTGCTTTTGCTCCATAAGTATAAGTTTGCTCACTGTGGGTAATATAATCTAGCTATGTGTACCTCTAATATTTTATGCATTTTTGATTATTAAATGCATGAAATATTAAATTACCTTTTGGTTTATCTTTTTATATACTGAAAATGGTGGGCAGAGAACTGATTGTCAATTTATTTGAATCCCACCACTGCTTTGCTACCCAGGTCAAGCCCATTCCAAGGCATCAGAGGTTCCAAGTTCAGATCCTTACCAGCAGGCTTGGTAATGAGGATTGATGTCTGGGTTCTTGCATGAGGCTTAAATTAAGGAGAATGAAGATTCTTTCACTAGGATTAAGAGAAATGTCCATCCTGGCCCAAATTCCACCTACTTTCCCTTCCTTCCTCCTCTGAACTCTAATGAAAAGTCTATTTCTCACACCTACCCTCAATATATCAGAGCATAGCATCTTTGTTAGCCAGAACACTTTCACATAATGCTGTAGAGAAAAAGAAAAGGAGTAGGAGAATATCATAGAAAGGAAATAAAGGCTAAGTTCTTTCTTGGCACTTTGAATCTCTAAGTGCCAAAAGAGCACTGCTCCATCCATTTGTCCTGCCTCTGCCCCATCAGATTAATAGAAAGTACAGACACTCAAATCCCCAATAGGGATAAGGAAGAAAAGAATATGTCACATCTGGATGCTAAAGTAATCTGAAGAATTAACAAGGAAATGATCTCACACAATCCTGCTAAAGCTTTTCAAGCTACTCCTATTTTCTCTTGGAACTCCAAAGCTGAGGAACCCAGGATTCTAAGTGGATGCCAAAAGGGTGTGAGACTAACATGTGAAGGAGGGTTAACCTCATTGCTCCAAATGAAGAATAGATTCAGTCCTCACCTTGCAGGTAAGAGAAATCTTTTTCAGCTTCTTGTTGGATGAGTTTCCCCTCCCTCAAACTTGCTCCCAAAATGAGTGGTAGAGACATAAGCACCAGGTTCCAAGGAACCAGGTGTTGAATAGCCAGCCCAATCAGGAGTGAATTCAAACCAAGCATCTGGGAAGATAACAAAGCTGTGGGTTTGATGAGCAGGTTTACATCAGGGTAGGAGTGACAATAGGATAAGATTAACACCCAAAATAACTCATGCAATGATCTCGGTTTCCATAAGGATATACTCACAACAACCTGGGGCTTTATAACAGTTACATTCACACTAAGACATGTTCCTACTATCACCTATTTTTCCCAGAACAATCTACTCACTAGACAAGTCTCTTCCTAGTGACTCCCTGGCAGCAACTAGCTGGATCAAATCGAAAAAGGAGACTGGACCAAACCCAGTGGGAGAAAGCCAGATGGGTCAGTGCCCCATTGTTCACTTGATATGTACCTGAGACACAAGTCACAAACACCAAAAAGTCAAGTTTTAAAAGATTATGAGGATCTCAAGAGTTTGGAGAACAGGAATGTTTTTTGTAATAGCCTGCAAAGAGCAAATGATGTTTATATTTCTACCACAGTCAAATGATGGCTTTTATGTTCAAAATACAGGGTGCTTTCCTTCTCAGGAGAGAATAGTATTACAAGGTGTGAGATATCCACTCACAGTAACCTTGATTCCCTCACGTACTTGGCAAGTGCTTATCCAGCATCTACTGAAATGGTTCTAGGGAGAAGGAAGGTTCCACCTCAACATGGAAACCACTAAGGGAGGCCACCAAGGAAGATGGCACCTTAACAGGGAGGCCACCAAAAAGGTACTATGAATGGAGAGAAGAAACTCTTTTTTTTAGGTTTTTACAAGGTAAATGGGGTTAAGTGGCTTGCCCAAGGCCACACAGCTAGGTAATTATGAAGTGTCTGAGGCCGGATTTGAACCCAGGTACTCCTGACTCCAGGGCCGGTGCTTTATCCACTACGCCACCTAGCTACCCCAGTTACTCTTCTTTTAAAAAAATTCAAATGATGGAGGAGTTTTAAAAGCATGAGGACTCAATAAGCCTCTCTAAAATCCCCACATTGCCATCTGAGATGAAGTAGAAGAAATCTATGCCCCTCTCCACATGACAACTAGCCATCTAACTGAAGACAACTGTCATGTACTCCCAAGGCCTCTGTCTCTGGATAAACATTGCCAGGTCTTTCAGCTAATCCTCATATGTCATGATTTTGAGATCCTTCACCAACCAAGTTGCCTTTCTCTGAGTACTCTCCCTTTTATCGATATCTCTCTTAAAACACAGTATCCAGAACTAAACATGATGAAATAAACATGATAAAGAGTTCAAATAATTCATCTCTACTCTCCATCTTATAAGGAAAAATAAGGTTATCCTTTAAAAAAAACTTTTAAGTGAAGGTTCAATGTGAAAATTAAAAAAATCTAATAAAATGTGAAAAAGGAGAGGGGAACTTGAGCTATGGAGGAAGGAAGGATGATGCAAGAATGTCACAAAGAGGAGGAAGCAATGATGTCATTAAACATTTGAAACCTGAAAAGCAAAGCTGAGAAGAAGAGGGAGCTAACTCTGCCTTGGTGAGGACAGAGCAACAATAACTATCAGGTGAGATCACTCAGCGATGATGAGGAGTAAATAACGGAAGTAGAGGGAGGATCGCTCAATACCATCTCACTGAGTTATACTCAATCGACTGTTTTTTAACATAAAACCAAGTCAGTTATCTTCTACTATGTAGCTAATGCATAACAGAGAACCTACCAAGATTTGTTCAAATGGATAACCACTACAAACTTCTTGAGATCCAAGCACAAATACCGTTGCCAGATGAAATCTAAAAAAGTATAGCCAGGAGCAGCTAGATGGAGCAGTGGATAGAGCACCGGCCCTGGAGTCAGGAGTACCTAAGTTCAAATCCGGCCTCAGACACTTCATAATGACCTCGCTGTGTGGCCTTGGGCAAGTCACTTAACCCCATTTACCTAGCAAAAAACTAAAAAAATGTATAGCCAAAGATTACAGTCTTAAGGGGGAAAAAAAATAAAGACTACATGGGTGCATGGCGTGTTTTATTTTTCCTCTCATCTATTGAGAAGAACTACCAAAATGAAAAACTGATCTGAGAAATGAACAGTGGACAAAGTTGATATCTAAGAATGAAATCTGGAAATCTGGACCTTGAATATTTAATATAGGATGACTGTCTACTGACTGGGGATTAAAGTATACATAATAAGCACCAAAAAGGATGTTTTTCAGTATCTTGTAAATATAATAGAAAAGATGGAGTCAGGGAAAACCTGGCTTATCCAAACTATATACCAAAATCAATGGCTATAATGAGGAATAGTAATGAAAACACCCAGACATTCAGAGAGGGCAAAAATTCAAAAAAAAATCAATGTTAGCTTATCTTTTGTACATTTATATATAAGGATATCAAAGCAAATGATTTGTCAAGGGTCATACAGCATACAAGAAGGCAAATTTGAATTCAAAAATACAACTTAGATTTAGCAGGATGAGATCACAGACAGGAATATGGTTCTAGAAGGATATAATGTTTATTGTTTTTAAGCTTGGTAAATAAAAAGTAGGTGGAACAACATTTACTAAGATCATATTTTCATTTGAAGGAATCCAAGAAAACCAAATGAAGCAAAACATGACAGAGAGGGGCAGCTAGGTGGCATAGTGGATAAAGCACCGGCCTTGGAGTCAGGAGTATCTGGGTTCAAATCCGGTCTCAGACACTTAATAATTACCTAGCTGTGTGCCCTTGGGCAAGTCACTTAACCCCATTGCCTTGCAAAAACCTAAAAAAAAACACATGACAGAGAGCATTTGGGTGAAAATCAATAGAGAAATAGAGATGATTTTGTCATTGGCATATAGGAGGAGGAAAAAAAGATGAGCAGCTCAGAGAACAGATCACAACCCTGGTTCTAGAACAGAACTAGGATACTGGTGGGGGGGGGGGTTTGTTTATATAGAGAACTCCTGGAGTTTCCTCTCTACCAACAGCAGAGGAGCTCAGAACCTCTTGACTTATTTTAGTGCTCATTTCTTCCTTCAAAAGACTGAGGAACCAAAAAGGGGAAAACCATGCTATATATGATTCTCGCTAATATTTCCTAAAGAACAGGCTTTAGCAAGTCACTTGACAAAATGTTCTTGGGGTAAAGATGGATATATGTGCCCTAGATGATACTATAATTTGTGAATTCAGCACTATGAGCCAATTCAGTATGGGCCAATTCAAAGGATAGTTTTTGATTCAATGTTTTCTTGAAAGGAGGTCCCCCAGGGATCTATTCTTCTACTTGTGACATTTGTATCAGTTTCTTGAATAAAGACATAGATGACCCTCTCCTCAAATTTGGAGATAACACTAACCTGAAGGGGAGAGACAGTCAGCACAACAGTCAGGTTCCCCAAAATTCTTAACATGTTACCTAAAGTATTGGGCTAAATCTAAGATGAAATTCAATAAAGATCCCAAGTCCTATACTTGAGATATAAAAGTCAACTTTTCAATTATAAGGTAAGTGGGAGGTATGCTTTCTCAGACAACAGTATATCTAATAAAGATGTGTATTTAGATGGCAGCTCATTATGAATTAGTCATGTGATATAACAGCCCCCGAAACTGATGCTATTTGAATGACATTGAGTACACTTCAAGAATAAAGTGAAGTTCCATTATATTATACCTCAGCTCATATCTCATCTGAAAGATAGTATCTAGTTCTGGAATTTTAGTCTAGTTTTTAATATCATTTTATGTATATAATAAATATATATGTACATATATAATTTTAGTATAGTTTTTATCACCATTGATAATCTTAGCAGAGTCACTAGAAAAGTAGCCAAGGCAGCAAGGAGACTTAAGTCCAGGTGACGTGAGGCCCAGCTGAAGAAGCTGGGGATACTGAACCATGAGAAAGACAATTCAGTGGAGACCTTTAACATTATCATCACCTCTTAGATAACTTCTCCTCGGTAGGTTTTTGTGATACTGATTCATCTCATCCTACCCATCTAACCACTCTTTCCCAGTCCTTGGTGGATCATCAGGAAGATGGGTTATGTCCATTGTGTGTGGTTAGGGGCTCTGCCCCTAAACCCTCTTCTCTTTTACCTCTATACCATGTTGCTTGGCAATCTTAACAGTCATGGATTCAATTATTATCTCTACATATTGACTTCCAAATCTTTATATCCAGCCACTCCTGAGATTGAGCTCTGCATCATCCACAAACTTTTAGAAACTTCAAACTGGATATTCCATAGGTAACTCAGACTCAACAGATTTAAAATTAAATCTCAGTATCATTCTCTCCAAATGCTCCCATCTCTCATACTTTCCTATTGCTGTCAAACATGTCATCATTTTGCCAGGCATTTAGCCTTAATTGCCATCCTCAATTCCTAATCCATTTATTCATACATACTCAGCATGCTACCAATTCTTTTCATTTCTACTTTCACCATATCACTACTATGAATCCCTTTCTCTCCATTTACATAGCCGCGGCTCTACTACAGGCTCAGGTCACCTCTCACATAAACTATTATATGGTCTTCTTAATGGACAAGAGAGAATGGTTCAGAATGAACAAATTGGGAGACTTTCCATGTAATTGAGTCATTCCTACCACTCCTATATGCCAATGACCACCATAAAAGGAAAAACAAGACTGGAGGGCTTCTAGTTAGCTTCCTGTGATTAAGTATGTGGTCTTACAATATAAGCTCATAGTTTAGGGGTCTGATATACAGAACTGATGATTACTACCCTTATGTAATCATGTCAAATTGATTGATGCTGATTGGAATAGTGTAGGGATCCGATGAATTATTTCTCACAGGACAACAGATGGCTGTTCAGTTGTTTTTTTTTAAGTACGAAAAAAACAAAGACAGAACTGAAGGTTCTGGGAAGTGATGTAAAAGAACACATTTTATTAAAGGAAGGCTGATAAAAAATATAAAATATTTTAGGCAAATCCTAGAATCTCAGAGTCAGAAAAGTCCTGAGCAACTATCTATACTAATCCCTAACTGAACAAGAATCATGTTTAACCAAACACCTGACACATAATCATTCTCTCATCATTTTCTCATCTTGGTCTCTACAGCCTTTGATACTGCTGATTGCCCTCTCCTCCTTGACATTCTCTTTATGCTAGGTTCTTGGTTCTCCTCTAGTTACACTGCTCCTTCTTTGTTTCCTTTGAGGAATCCTCTTCTAGATCATTACCTTTAATTATAAGTGTCATTCAAGATTCTGTCCTGGCCCTTCTTCTATTCTCCCTCTATACCATGGGTGATCTCATCAGATCCAGTGGATTGAATTTCCATAGTAGATTTTCCTAAATCTATCTTTCCTGCTCCAGTAACTCTGTTGACCTCCAGTCTCACATCTCCAACTACCTTTAAGACACCTTAATCTGAGTCAGTGTCATAAGCTGAAGTTGAATTTGGATTGAGTCATTATTTTTTTAAACCTGGGAAAAAGTGAATATTTAATATAGGATGAAAAAAAAGACTTTTTGTACAAAAATATTTATAGAAGGTCCTTTTGTAGTGGTGTCCTTCAGTTTACCAGAGGCTGAACAGGTTGTGATACTTGAATGTAATGGAATACTATTATGCTTTAAGAAATGATGGGGGAGGGGGGCAGAGCCAAGATGGCAGCAGGAGAACAGCCTTTCCTAGGAGCTCTCTCCAAAATATTTCAAAAACTTTAAAATTATGACTCTAACTAAATTTTTGAGAGACAGAACCCACAGGAAGATCCAATGAGGCAATTTTCCAGCCCAAGTTAACCCGGAAAAACCATAGGAAGGCTCCATTCCATGTGGTTGGTGGGGGCAGCAGCACACCAGAGCGAAGGAGGTCCAGCCTTCTGGGAACAGCCTACAGGGTGCCTGAGTCCCTGAGAGCACTGGCTCCTGGAAGCAGAAGCAGTTTCCTAACCTGCCAATCCAGGGAGTACCAAGTACAACTTGGAAGACCAGCTCACTCTGCCAGAGTGAGCACAAAGCTCAGGCCAGTATGGTCTTCCTCAGCACAGCCATGGACCTCAGTGCAGCCCAGATGCCAGATAACAGAAGCAGGCCCACAGAGTCATCCAGCAGGATCTGCCTGGCACCTGCTTCCAGAGCACTTAGCCCATGGAGGGTAAGGGGATGGGGCACAGGACTCTGGGGCTTTGTCCATACTTAGACCCTGGTCACAGTCTGGTCCTCCACACTGTCATAAATCAGCAACCTTCCTCACAGTTCTACGCAAAGGGGTGTACTTGTGGTCATCCACAGACCAGAGCACAGGCAGGAGAGCAGTCAAAGCCTCCCATAAGACTTTGAAGGAACTGAGGTCTTTGCAGGGTGTCCAGTAACACTCAAAAGCTCAAGAAGCAGGGGGCGGCTAGGTGGCACAGTGGATAGAGCACTGGCCTTGGAGTCAGGAATACCTGAGTTCAAATTTGGCCTCAGACACTTAATAATCACCTAGCTGTGTGGCCTTGGGCAAGTCACTTAACCCTGTTGCCTTGAAAAATCTAAAAAAACAAAAAACAAAAAACAAAAAAAGCTCAAGAAGCACCCCAGAACCAGAGCACAGCCTGAGGAAATAAGTAAACAGAAAAAAGGAACCTGACCATAGACAATGACTTTGGTCCCATGGAGGACCAAAACACATACTCAGAAGATGAGAAAGCCCAAGTTTCTGCATCTAAAGACTCCAAGAAATATAGAAGCTGGGCTCAGGCTATGACAGAGCTCAAAAAAGATTTTGAAAGTCAAGTAAGAGGGGCGGCTAGGTGGCACAGTGGATAAAGCACCAGCCCTGGAGTCAGGAGTACCTGGGTTCAAATCCGGTCTCAGACACTTAATAATTACCTAGCTGTGTGGCCTTGGGCAAGCCACTTAACCCCATTTGCCTTGCAAAAAAAACTAAAAAAAAAAAAAGAAAATCAAGTAAGAGAGGTAGAAGAAAAATTGGGAAGAGAAATAGAGGAAAAACATGAAAACTAAGTCAGCAGCTTAGTCAAGGACATCAAAAAAATGCTGAAGAAAACAACATGATAAAAACCAGTTTAGGTCAAATGGATAAAACAATCCAAAACATTAATGAGGAGAAGAATGCCTTAAAAAGCAGAATTGGCCAAATGGAAAAGGAGATTAGAAAGCTCTCTGAGGAAAACAAATTCTTCAAATGTAGAATGGTGCTAAATGAAGCTGATGACATTGCGAGGAATCAAGATACAATAATTCACCACCAAAAAAATGAAATACTACAAGAAAATGTGAAATAACTCAATGAAAAAAACAACTTAGCTGGAAAACAGATCCAGGAGAGACAATTTAAAAAATATTGTGCTAGGCAGCTAGGTGGCACAGTGGATAGAACATCGGCCCTGGAGTCAGGAGGATCTGAGTTTAAATCTGCCCTTAGATACTTAATAAATACCTAGCTGTGTGACCTTGGGCAAGTCACTTAACCCCATTACCTTAAATTTTTTTAAAAAATTAAATTAAATTATTGGGCTACATGAAAGTCATGATCAGGAGAAGTGGCTTGACTTCATTTTTAAAGAATTTCTACAGGAAAATTTCCCAGATATCCTAGAAGAAGAGGGCAAAAATAGAAATTGAGAGAAGCCACTGAGCTCCTCCTGAAAGAGATCCAGAAAAAAATATAACCCCCCAGGAATATTATAGCCAAGTTGCAGAACTCCAAAGTCAAAGAGAAAATATTACAAGCAGCCAGAAGGACACAATTCAAATATCACGGAGCTGCCATCAGGATCACACAGCAGCACCTACATTAAGGACTTGTAGGGCTTGGAATATAATATTCCAGAAGGCAAAAGAGCTTGGAATGTGACCAAGTGTCAGGAACCAGGATTCGGGAGACACTCCCCAGGTCACCATGCCCCAGGTGCTGGAACATTGCATGCGAACAAACAGACTGCACTAGTTCCAGGAAAGGCCCTACCCTACAGAATAACAGGAAACTGCCAATCACAGAATGTTCCTTCTCACAGTCCAAGTTCCAGTGGCACCTCCCCATCCCCAACCGCCAGCTAACTTCCTCATTCCTGCTCTTGGATATAAGCCTGCACTCAACTCAATAAACTCAGACCTTGCTTGCCACCATCTCGGTCTCACTCTCCTTATTTCATACCCGTTCCTATTCAGGCTGGGTCCTCCTCTTCCCCCACTTAATTACTGACCCGCGGGTCGGATCAAGTGGCGCCCAACGTGGGGCCCGAGGTTAGGACCCCCGCCCGGCACATTAAAAGTGAGCAGATCATCCGGGCCAGTTATTAATCGCTCCACGTAGAGCCCTTCAGAAACGTGAGTAGCCATCTGCCGCATTTTTCTCATGGGTTCTAAGTTATCTAAAGAACAGGTCTTTATACAGGACCTTAAAAGCAATCTTAGAGAAAGGGGAGTTAAAGTCAAGAAGAAAGATCTTGTGAAATTTTTTCTCTTTGTTGATGAAGTCTGTCCATGGTTTCTTGTTAATGGCCCTGACATACACCCGGGCAAATGGCAGAAAGTAGGGAGAGACCTCAATAGAAAGCTACAGACAGAAGGACCTGATGCCGTTCCCCCTACCGCTTTTTCCTATTGGGGGCTCATAAGAGACATAGTAAAAAGTGCTTCTGGAGACCCTGTCAAGCACCAATTACTTTCAGTTGCGGAATCCTGTCTCCGCCCCCTTTCACGAGCAGTTTCCCTGAAATCCCTGGAGGGGAAGGAAAACATACCTTCACGACCATCTTCAGTAATCATTGAAATGCCCCCCGTTCAGCCTAAACCTCTTTACCCACCCCTTCCCATAGGAACAGCCCCAATACCACTGTCACTAAGCAGATGCTTGCTCAAGGATTTCTCCCTAATCAAGGATTAGGAAGAAACAGCCAGGGCAGTCCTCAACCTATCCAGATGCACTCGAAGACTGGGCGCACAGGCCTTGGATTCCCGAGCCATTTTTCTTAAGGGCCGCTGGTCCCCCTGCCCTCCAGGCGGAAAAAATTTCTTGGAAAAATGACCAACCTGTCTGGATCGACCAGTGGCCCCTCCCCAAGGCTAAGTTAGACACAGCCTTGGAACTGGTGCAGGACCAACTTACAGCTGGGCACATTGAACCCTCCACTTCCCCTTGGAACACCCCAATCTTTGTCATTAAAAAACGATCGGGGAAATGGAGGCTTCTTCACGACCTAAGGGCGGTAAATAAAACCATGATACCTATGGGTGCTCTACAACCAGGGCTCCCCTCCCCTATTGCCATCCCAGCGCACTTTTCTAGAATTGTCATAGATCTTAAAGATTGCTTCTTTTCCATTCCCCTTCATCCTGAAGATTCTAAACGCTTTGCATTTAGTGTCCCTATCACTAATTGTGTAGGTCCCTCTCCCCGATTTCAATGGAAAGTGCTTCCTCAAGGCATGGCAAATAGCCCTACCCTTTGCCAAAAATATGTTGCTCAGACCATAGACCCCTTTAGATTACAGTATCCCCACCTCTATATCATCCATTACATGGATGACATCCTGCTCGCCGGTCCTCAAGACACAGAACTCGGCAAAATCACAGGTGAAATGGTTGCAGCTTTAGAGCAGAGAGGTCTCAAAATTTCCCCGGATAAAATTCAGGCAAAGCCACCCCAGCTTTTTTGGGGGTTTGAACTCCTCCCAAACAAGATAGTGACCCAGAAAACTCAAATTCGTTTAGACAACCTGCACACCCTTAATGATTTCCAGAAGCTTTTGGGAGATATTAATTGGCTAAGACCCTATCTCAAACTTACTACTGGGGAATTGAAACCTCTTTTCGATATTTTGAAGGGGGATCCTAACCCGACCTCCCCCAGAACACTGACCCTTGAGGGACGGCAGGCATTAAGCCTAGTTGAAAAAGCCATCAGAAATCAAGAAATAGGATATTACAAACCACAAGAAGAGCTTTGGCTCCTTCTCTTCCCTACAAACCTCTCTCCCACTGGATTACTCTGGCAAAAATATCCCCTTTATTGGATACATAGTCCCGCTACGCCCAGTAAAATTCTTCCCACGTACCCTCAATTGACAGCCACCTTACTTAGGGAGGGCAGAACCACAGCAGTCAGACTCCTGGGAAGAGAACCTGACCACATTGTATGCCCATACACTACCTCCCAGGTACAGTGGCTCCTTCAAAATAATGATGATTGGACTATAGCTTGCGTCTCGTTTACGGGGACAATTGCTAACCACTACCCCCCAGACAAGCTTATTCAGTTTCTCAAACGCACACCTGTGGTCTTTCCACGAGTTACTAGTCAAACCCCCCTCAAGAGAGCCCATTTAATTTTCACGGACGGCTCCTCCTCAGGGAAAGCCGCTGTTAGTATTGATGGGCATGTTACCTCCTTCTTCTTCCCAGGCCTTTCTGCACAACTAGTTGAACTCTCAGCCATTGCTTGGGTCTTTGAGAACGTCTCTAACCCTATGAATATTTATACAGATAGTGCTTATGTAGCTCACTCTATCCCCTTGTTGGAAACTGTCCCTTACATTCGGCCCTCTACAAATGCTCTCCCCTGTTTGCTAAACTACAAGTGCTCATTCTTGCTAGAGACCACCCCTTTTTTATAGAACACGTTCGGGCTCACTCCGATCTTCCAGGCCCGCTTGCTGAGGGAAATAGTCTAGTAGATCAAGCAACCAGGGAAGCTTTCCTGGCAGCCCCAATCACCCCGGTAGCGGCTGCCACCCAGGCCCATAAGCTACACCACCTTAATGCTCAAACCCTCCGCTTGAAATTCAGGATTACACGGGAACAAGCCAGACAAATAGTTAAGCAATGCCCCGGATGTCTTGTGCTTCTCCCAGAGCCCCATCTGGGGGTCAATCCCCGAGGTCTGATCCCTAGCGAACTTTGGCAGATGGACGTTACTCATGTCTACTCTTTTGGCAATCTCAAATATGTCCACGTTACGGTAGACACATTTAGTGGCTTCATTTTTGCCTCCCCACAACCAGGTGAGGCTACAAGACATGTCATCAACCATGTCTTGGCCGCCCTGGTTACCCTGCCTTTACCGAAAATCATTAAGACGGATAATGGCCCAGGATATTCTAGCTCCACCTTCAAGGATTTTTGCCATAGAATGGGAATAAAGCATATCACCGGAATTCCGTACAATCCCCAAGGACAAGGCATAGTCGAAAGAGCTCACCAAACACTCAAAAATATGTTGGCCAAATTACAAGGAGAAGCGAGCCTGCTTTACCCCAAACGCAACAATGCCCGGACATTGCTTAATCATGCTCTCTTTATTCTCAATTATTTGACCCTTGATAATGATAAACGATCTGCAGCGGATCGCCTCTGGCACTCCACCACCGCTCAGGCGTATGCACGAGCCATGTGGAAAGATCCTTTATTGAACAAATGGGAGGGACCCGACCCAGTCCTTATCTGGGGAAAAGGGCATGCTTGCATCTATGATTCCAAAGCACAGAATGCCAGATGGCTACCTGAACGGTTGGTTAAGATAATAAATCACACCACCGGCAGTGATTAAGTTCAGGGCCTTGACCTATCCTGAAACAGGGTCATCTTTTTCTCTCTTCTTTTCAGAATATGACATCTACCCTGCTGATTCCCCTGCTTCTGTCCACCGGGGTCTGGGCCGGCTTTGACCCCCCACCTGGGAAGGATCTACTGCACACCCTATATGGGAGCCCCTGTGACTGTGGAGGGGGGTACTGTTGTCGTACGCACAACAGGTTGATTGCACCGACAAGGTAGCCTACCTCGCATATCGCGTAACCTCCACAGGGGTCTCCAGACAATCATGGAAATGTGTAACAAAACCCCGAATAATCCCTCCAAATGGTGATCACCCCGGCCCCTGTCCCTCTGACTGCATTTATCTCCAGGCCTTACACTCCACGTGCTATTCCTCTACCCAGCAATGTACAGGACTAGAGCAGAAAGTCTATCTCACTACCATACAGGAAAAGGAGTACGCAGGAACCTTTGGAGGGGACGCTGTCCTCATCATTTCAGGTAAAACTAATAAGTATGCTCAGGCCTCCTGCGGCAGAGAGAACATTGGAAAGAAGGTCTGCTGGTCGCCCCATGCGCCCGTCCATATCTCTGACGGGGGTGGTCCCACGGATCAGGTCCGGGAAGCTGAGGTAAGAGAACGCATAGATGACTTGATCAAATCCCTGTACCCCCCTTTAAAATACCACCCACTAGCACTACCTAAAGGACGGGGTGTAGAGCTTGATGTTCAGACCTCGGACATCCTCGAGGCTACCCACAAGGCGCTTAATACTACTGACCCTGATCTCGCTAAGGATTGCTGGTTATGCATGTCCCTGGGCATTTAACCGAATAACTTCTTTCATTAAAACGCAGATAGAGGCTGCCCTCAAGACGCCTGTCGCTATACATTATCACCGCCTCCAGGAGAACCCTGAGGAACCCGAGGAGAGCGTGGTCGAAGGCCTGCAATTCTCCAGACTCAGACAACCAGAATCCTGGTGCCTGAGGCAGTGGAAGCGCCTACGGGCAAAATGTCGACCTAAGCTGTAAGAGAGCCAATGACGGGAATAGTGGGGCCCCCATGTGTCAGAAGTCCGGTGTGGCTGCAGTTGGACCCCATGACGGGAGTAGAGTGGGGCCGTTCTGAAGAAATCGGTTCGGTGTCCCCCCACTTAGCCTAAGACAGGGCCGCTGCCCAAATACACCCTGACCTGGGAAGCCGACCCCATAGCCTAAGACAGGCCTCTTACCAACCCTTTCTTTAAAAAGAGAAAAGGGGGACATGTCAGGAACCAGGATTCGGGAGACACTCCCCAGGTCACCATGCCCCAGGTGCTGGAACATTGCGTGCCAACAGACTGCACTAGTTCCAGGAAAGGCCCTACCCTACAGAATAACAGGAAACTGCCAATCACAGAATGTTCCTTCTCACAGTCCAAGTTCTGGCGGCACCTCCCCAACCCCAACCGCCAGCTAACTTCCTCATTCCTGCTCTTGGATATAAGCCTGCACTCAACTCAATAAACTCAGACCTTGCTTGCCACCATCTCGGTCTCACTCTCCTTATTTCATACCCGTTCCTATTCAGGCTGGGTCCTCCTCGACCCCCACTTAATTACTGACCCGCGGGTCGGGTCAACCAAGAATCAACTACCCAGAAAAACTGAATGTCCTCTTCCAGGAGAAAAGATGAACTTTCAGTTAACCAGGGGAATTTCAAATGTTCCTGTTGGAATGGCCAGAGCTGAACAGAAAGTTTGATCTTCAAGTATAGGACTCAGGTGAAGCGTAGAGAGAGTACACAGGAAGGGTAAATTATGAGGGATTTAGTGATGATGAACTGAGTGTATTCCTGCATGGAAAGATGATACTGATAATATTCATAAGAACTTCCTCATTTATGAGAGCAGTTAGAAGGAGCTTTTATAGACAAGGCACAGGAGAGAGCTGAATTTGAAGGTATAATATATTGTAAAAATGGAGTCAATGGATGAAAAGGAAATGTACTGGGAGAAAGGAAAGGGAAGGTGGAATAGGCTAAGATATTTCATGTAAAAGAGTCAAGAAAAGTTTTTGCAATGTGGTAGAAGGGGGGGAAGTGAGGGGGAATGAGAGAGCCTTCATTCTCATTGGAAATGGCTCAGAGAGGAAACAACATACATACTCAATAGGATAAAAAAGAGAAAGGGGATGGGAGAAAGGGGATGAGTGAGAGGAGTGGGGATGTAGGTGATAGAGAAGAGGGTAGATCATGGGAGAGAATAGTCAGATATGACACATTTTCTTTTTTACTTTTTATAAGGTGGTGAGATTGGGTAGCCTGTTCAGGACCAAGAGGCCAGGTTGCTGCTGGGTCTCTGGGTGGAATGTGGGCTTGGGGCCTCTTGACCCCAGGGGAAATGCTCTGTCTGCTGCACAACTCAGCTGCCCTACAGCACATTTTTGAGGAGGGACAGAGTGAAAGGAGAGAGAAAATAGAATAAATGGTAGTGGGGAGGAATGGATGGAGGGAATTGCAATCAGCAACAGCAACTATAGAAAAACAGAAGTAACTTCTCTGATGGATTTATGATAAAGAATGCAATCCACCTCAGAGACAGAGCTGATGGTATCTGAACACAGACTGAAGCACATTTTTTTTTCTCTTTCACTTATTTCTAATGGAGTTTTCTATTTTGGTGGTGGTGGTGGGGATTGTGTTTACTCTTGCAGCAGGAGAATTTTAGTCATGTGTAAATAAATGAAATAAATAAAGACAAAGAAAGAAGAAAGAAAGAAAGAAAGAAAGGAAGGAAGGAAGGAAGGAAGGAAGGAAGGAAGGAAGAAAGAAAGAAAGAAAGAAAGAAAGAAAGAAAGAAAGAAAGAAAGAAAGAAAGAAAGAAAGAAAGAAAGAAAGAAAGAAAGAAAGAAATGATGAGTAGGTAGATTTCAGGAAAACCTGGGAAGATTCACATGACCTGACATCATGTGAAGAGAGAAGAACTAGGAGAACATATGCATAGTAAAAGCAATACTGTACAGTGATTAACTATGAATAGCCTAGTTATACTCAACAGTGCAATGATCCAGGACAATTCCAAAGAATTTATGATGAAAAATGCTATACGTATTCAGAGAAAGAACTCTTAGAGTTTGAATAGAGTTTATTTTATGTATTATATTTTCTCTGGCTTGATGTAGTACAGTACAAGTTCAGCTTGCATGGACATTGTCTGTCTTGTATTGCATTCCTCTTTTAGACAAGAGAAATAGATATTTCCTTCCAATCTTCTTTTTCATTTTATTTTTTTCATTTGATATGTTTTTTCTTTTGGTATATTTCCTCTTTTATAAAATGTCTAATAAGAAAATATCTTTTACATGATTGCGCATATATGACATATGTATAATTGATTACTGTCTTGGGAAGAAAATTTGGAACTAAAAAAGTTTTTCAATGAATGTTAAAAATTGTTTTAACATGTAATTGGGGAAAATAAATATATAATATATCCTATATTACATATAATAAAGATTTTTAATTTGATTTTTTTTTAAATTTAAGTGTCCCACTCCCCTAGGGTGAAGGTGTGGGAGATAGAGTAAGAAAATCTCAGTCAAATCTTGACATAACTGTGACTTTTCATTTTCATTTCATCAGTCCTTTCTCTCTAAAATTAAGGGGTTTAGCCTTTTTGAAGTTCCTTTTTGAAACATCATCTCAAGCATTCTTTTTTGTCCCTTTAATAAAAACTGCCCAATAGTTGACACTTTTGTGCCACTCATTAACAGGCCATGACAGCAAATCCACCATTGCCTCAGACCAAAATAGTCATCGGAATCCAGGAGCAAGGCACCATCTCCCCTACAGGAACCTACTTCACCTGTAGAATTGAAGCTCCTCCCGCAGGTTTTCTTAATCCTTATTCAACAGAGACCTCATCTTTCTTTTCTTCACTGTGAAGCTTTTTGAAACAAATAGTCTATGTTCAAAGCCTCCACTTCCCCCAATGCCAACTCTTAATTTCTATAACTCCTATCATCCTCTAGTCTAGAAGTCTTTAATTCCACCATTCTTTAGAGGCATCATGGCAGAAGGAAAAGGGTGCTGGACCTGGAGCCAAGGCACCTGAGTGATAGCTCACCATAGATACTCATTAGCTATGCAGCTCTGGGTAAAGCATTCAGTCTCTCTGGATCTCAGTTTCTTTACCTGTAAAGTAGAGATAAAAACAGCACCTACCCTACAAAGTTGTTTTGAAGATAAAATGAAATAACTATAAAATATTTTGCAAATCTTCAAGCATTCTCTAATTGTTAGTTTTTTTAACATGTATTAAGTGCCAAAAATGTGCCTGGCATTATTGTGGGCACTGGAGATAAAAAGAAATATGTCTCTGATTTCAAGGAATTTCATTTCTATTGGGAAAAATTAACATAGAAAAGCATTAATATGGCCAAGGAAATTTAATTAATAAACAAATTAAGCAATTAAATAAATGATGTCACATAGGTAAATAATTAAATAAAATTAAAATTAAATAATTAAATTAAATAAAAAGAATATAATTATAATAATAATTATAATAAAATTAAATAAAAAGTAACTTCTAGGGATCAACTCTACAAATGAAGGAATCGAGAGCCTTCATGAAGGAGTTAGCACTAGAGCTAAAACTTAAAGGAAGCTCCACATTCTAGGAAGTTGGAAGGAAGATGAGCATTCCAGAGATGTGAGACTTCCACCAGACAAAAGAAAAAAGATCAAAAAAGTAAACCGAGTCTTCTGTGCTTCTGTTCAAATGGAAGGAAAGAGAGGGAGGTCAAGATACAAGTGTTCTGGTCACTGGTTCTACCCTAGTGAGGTCACAAGGTTCTCATTAAATCTTAGAGGTCATTGAGTCACACTCCCTTATTTTATAGATGGGGAAACTGAAGCTGAGAAAGAGGAAGCAGATCACCCAAGATCACAATTACTAAATAGCTGAGGTGAACTCTGAACCCAAGTGTTCCTTTCTCCAAGTCTTTCCACTACCCTATACCCTACATCAAACTGCTTCTTCTTGCCTACTCCTCAGTTCCTTTTTCATCCTCTGACTGTGATTATGATTCTTGTACTTCATTTTCTCAAAGAAGATCATGATATCAAGGAGGTGATACCATGAGAAGCACATGAATTAGATTTGAGTGAGGGGATGCTGTGCTAAGTGACCAGTCTCACTTCCTCCTCTGGAATCATCTGGGTCCAGTGGCCAGAGAAGACTCAAAATGATTAGAGATAGTCCTGGATGTGAGGAAATCAGGGTTAAATGATTTGCCCAAGGTCACAGAGCTAGTGTCTGAGGCTAGATTTGAACTCAGCTCCTCCTGACTCAGGTCATCCTAACTACTATGCCATCTAGCTTCTCCTCCTCTCACTGGGGGTTAGAGGCAATATCTTATTTTCCCCATTTTCATATCTGTCATTTCTGAAGATCAATACATTCCCACCACTGTCACCAGAACTTTCCAAGAAAAAAATAATCCATTTTTGTCCTAGCAGATAGAGCACTAAGCTTGGAATCAAGAATACTCAAATTCATATCCTACCTGATATTTACCGGCTGTGTGATCCTGGACAATTCATATAGTTTCTTTCAGTCTCAATTTCTGTATATGCAAAATGGGGTTATTTTGAGGAGCAAATGAGATGATATTTGTAGTTTTTTTGAAAACTTGTTAGCTATTAGGAATTTTTCAAAAGAAAATGCCTTCTCCTCAATTGAGAAAACAAAACTTTTGAATTCCATCATTTTTAAAAGGGGTTCTTCATCTGTTCCTCAACATAAAGTTGCCCCATCAATCCCACTGACTTAACTCATTGAGGTTCACTTAACCAGTTAGATATGAGTGGGATAAAGAGAGGGGCCCCATCCCTCATTCTGACTAGTGTCAGTTCTTAATTACAAAATTTTCAGGAATGGCTGAGCTGGCAGGCTTCTAATGATAAGATTTTCCATTAGCCCTCAACCTCATGCTCTAGTCAAGACCCCCTGATACTACCACTAAATAGGCTGGAATTATCCAAAGATAAATAGATCTTCATAATGTATCTAAAGTAACTGTATTGACTGGCCAGCTGCCCAGCCAAACAAGATGGTATAGTGCCATGCCATTTAATGTGTTGATCAGATGTGAGGAAAAGCTTGTTTATTAATAATGTCCTCCCACCATGATCCAGGACCTCCAGAGTCACCTCTCAGGAAGATTCCCTCACAGCTTTCACAAACCCATTAATTCTTCCTCCTTAACACCCTATATTCCCCAGATTGGCTAATTTGAAAAAAAAGAAAATAATCAATGTCGGAAAGGATGTGGGGAAATGGGACACTAATGCACTATTGGAGTTGTTAATTGATCCAACTATTCTGAAAAGCAATTTGGAACTATGTCTGAAGAACTATAAAATATTGCATGCCCTTTAACCCAACTATGCCATTACTAAGGTCTGTATCCCAAAGAGAATTTTTAAAATAAAAATACAAAAATATTTATAGCAGCTCCTTTTGTGGTGGCAAAGAGACATCAAGGGGCTGCCCAGCAACTGGAGAATGGCTAAATAAGTTGCAGTGTATGATTGTGATGGAATACTAATGTGCCATAGGAAATAATGAGTGTGGTGCATTCAGAAGCACCTGGAAAAACTTACATGAGCTGATAGAAAGTGAAATGAGTAGAATCAGGAAAACATTGTACACAATAACAGCAACATAGTACAATGATTAACTGTGAATGATTTAGCGGATCTCAGTAATACAAATATCCAAGACAATTCCCAAGGACTTATGGTGAAAAATACTATCTAACTCCAGAAGAAGAAGTGATGATGCCCTGAAGACATAATGAAAAAGGATAAAAACATCAATTGTACAAAAATATTCCTAGCAGCCCTGTTTCTGGTGGCAAAGAAATGGAAATCAAGTAAATGTCCTTCAACTGGGGAATGTCTTAGCAAACTGTGGTATATGTATGCTATGAAACACTATTGTTCTATTAGAAACCAGGAGGGATGGGAATTCAGGGAAGCCTGGAGAGATTTTCATGAACTGAGGCCGGGCGAGATGAGCAGAAACAGATAAACACTGCACACCCTAACAGCATCATGGGGTTGATGATCAACCTTGATGGACTCGCACATTCCGTCAGTTCAACAATCAGGGACAATTTGGGGCAGTCTGCAATGGAGAATGCTATCTGTATCCTGAGAAATAATTGTGGAGTTTGAACAAAGACCAAGGTCTATTATCTGCAATTTAGAAAAAAAAGACTGATATCTTATTGTCTGATCTTGCTATATCTTATACTTTATGTTTCTTCCTTCAGGATATGATTTCTCTCTCATCACATTCAAATTTGGATCAATGTACAACATGGAACCAATGTAAAGACTTATTACACAGTCAATAAAATTTTAAGATCAGTGGACCTTTTTCATGGACCTCTTTGTGGTTTGTGATCTTTTCAACATTCCTTAATTAAATTTTACTCATTTTTAAATTTCTCCTTGATTTAAACAAGGTTTTCTTTTCTCATGGGCAAGGAATGATCAATCAGAGGCAAACTGCAAACTTGTCTCTGGAATTACTTTCAAAGTACCTGCCTTTCTTCATTATATTGAAACAATAACTCTATCTTCAGGGGAGAAATGATTTAAGTGTGATTTATCCTCCAAAATGTTCACTATTTTTAATTATTATTTTTCTTAAAAATAAATTCTTCAGAGTGGTACATTAAAACTCATTGAGATATTTCAGCCTATGTAAAACCTCTGCCAGAGGTGTTTTGGAAAAGAGGGTGTGTTTCTGAAACTGCCCACAGTTCCAGGACTTCTCCCCTGAAATCTTAAAATGATTAATCCCCAAAATCCTTTATGACTAATTTCCAATGGCCTGAGGCCCCAAACCTTGAAAATCTACTAGGATGATTCTAGCAGCTCTCCAAACCAGGAGAATAGTTTTTCTTTCTTTGATTATCTGATTATATCTTTGTAATTCCAATATGACCCAAGACTAAAAGGAAAGGAGAAAAAATATTTTTTCTCTCCTTTTAAACCTGATCTCCTGCTGCAAGGTTAGATCTCGACTTAATCCTGATTCCTGGGACAACTGCTTCGAATATGAAACTTCATTAATCTTCCCCACAATACTGAATTCTAAAGAAATCTTTCAAGGAAGCAGAATCTACAAACACTCAACACAAGACAAAAGAACAGCAAGGAAACAAAATACGGAAAAATTATAAGAAAAACACATACTGGGGGTGGCTAGGTGGCACAGTGGATAGAGCACCAGCCCTTGGAGTCAGGAGGACCTGAGTTCAAATCCAGCCTCAGACACTTCATAATGACCTAGCTGTGTGGCCTTGGGCAAGTCACTTAACCCCATTGCCTTGCAAAAAACCTAAAAAAAAAATCCCACATACTTGTGGAAAAACTGAATTAGAACCAAAACAATTTACCAGCTGGATCTCTTGCAGATTTATGTCAGATATCACATGATTTAATTTCAGTGTCCTAAGCTACAATTTGATCCTAAACCATCCCACTTCTGGAAGAAAACTTAATTTAAAACTAAACCTTAAGCCTTACCTGAATTTGGAAGAAACTGGTCTCAAGATCAAGAGTCTTCAAGGTCAGAATATTGTCTTTATGTGACCCAGTTAACAACCAAAAACTAGGGTGGGTGGAAGATGAAATGATTGAGGAAACATAGAATCAAGATTTTGATCAAATTGATTCATTAAGCAATCACTGCTTGCTATTTGTTTAATCAATTGGAACCAGACCTCTTCAATTTAGGGCTGCCCTAAAATATACGGTGAGATAGCCACTTACACATCAAAAACAACCAAATAAAACCAATTAATTAAAAGAAAGCAATGAATCGGGATAGACCATTGAGTCATCTAATTTCAAATTGGAGGAAAGATCAGGTACTTTCCAAGTTGAGACAGGGAGAGGAAAAGATGCAATTCCCTGAAATCAGAAAAAGAGTTGTCCCTCTCACCCCCAGTGTTTGAACCCAATCCAAGAATCATGGAAGCAGTAAGTGATTAACCAATATGGAGTCAGTTTTCAGTTATATATAAAATATATACTATTTTAAATAAACATAAATGTGAACTTATATAAAATATAAAACATAAGGGTTGCTTTATAACATCAATCTTTGTATCTGACCAACATAATCTAGGGCCTTAGTTAAGAGAATGTAGGGAGCAGGTAGAGATGCTCCAGTTTCCTAGAAATGCAGGGTTAGATTTAAATAATGCAGTAAAGTCCTCTCTCAATACCCAACACTGAATAAAATTTTTTTCACAAAACAGAAATTGGATTAGACCTAAAATCAAATAGAGAATAAAACTAGCTTAAGAATTGAGTCACAAGATGGAGTCAGTGCCTGCTGTTCTAATTTTCTCCCTTCCCTTCCCTCTCAGTGCCACCCCCCTCAAGAGTTCTCTAAGACTATAAATTGCAGAGAAGGTACTAACCTTCACTGGGAGAGAGAATTCCCTGATCCTGGAGTTCCTTATACTAAGGATCTCACAAGCCCAGTCCCTCTCCTTCTTTTCACTGAAAATTGCATATAATCAGAACCTTGCCTACAGAGAGATTCCATGAGTTTGCATGTCCTTAATCAATAAGGGTGACTTGACCAGGATTGGATCTGATGGTCTTCAGTTTATTTGAAACCATGGCGCTCTGACCATAGTGATCTTCAGACCATGAAAGAATGAAGTGTTTGAAATGGGATGGGAAGCCTAGATCTGATCTTGAGGGCAGCTTGTGACCATGGCATTTCAGAAGGCTCTGGTAGAAATCAGGAGAACTCAAATGCTTTATAGGATCAGAAGGGTCCTGTTCAGAATAGTTTGCCTCTCCTGAGATCACAAGTAGGAAAGCACCAGTGAGCTGAGATCCTAGAAGGTTTTTGCCCACAATGGAAGATTTTCTATGTAGGGGTCCCTGAAAATGAGGTAGCAGGTGGAAGTGGAGACGTGGCAGGGGAATAGAGAGACTTTTTGGACAGTGAAAGATGGCAGGGGGGGAGGCTTTTCAAGACCCCACTCAGAGGATTTTTAAAACCATTGCCAAGGTTATGAGACAAAGAGGAATATTCATAAACAAGTGAGCATGCAGGACAAACCCTCCTTACCAAGAGGGAAGTTAAGTGTGATGCTCATATAGCATAGAACTGAAATCAAAGTGATGCCCATCAATCAGGAAAAGCTAAGCAAGATGGCAGGGTCAACCGGGAGACAATGTGAATAGAGTACTGAACTTAGAATCAGGAAGACCCATCTTTCTGAGTTCAAATCTGACCACAGGCACTCAATAGCTGTGTGACTCAGGGCAAGCTACTTAACCCTGTTTGTCTTAGTTCTGTATCTGTAAAATGACCTGGAGAAAGAAATGGCAAACCACTTCAGTATCTCTGCCAAGAAAACCTCAAGTGGGGTCATGAAGAGGTGGACATGACTCACCAAGAACAAAGTGTCACTCATTAATGAATGGAATTTACTATTATTGTGCTTTCAAAAGCAGCAAATGTAATGATGATAGAAAAATTGGGAAAGATTCCCATGAACTTATGCAAAGTGAATTCAGGAGAATCAAGAACAAGTTTCTGAGGAACTTCTTCCCTATCTTCCTTCCTCTTTAAGAAACAGATTTCTCAGAAAATATGAGAGAAGTATGTGAAATTGAAATAAATCAACAAACCATTATATAACAGATCTGGGCAAGCAATTCTTGAAAGCAGATTAGAATATAGTCCAACTTGAGCATGTCAGAAAGAAATCTCCCAACCCAACCAAATTCCCATCATTTCAGCATTGCTGGGGCAGCTAGGTGGCTCAGTGGATAGAGCACTGGCCCTGGAGTCAGGAGTACCTGAGTTCAAATCTGGCCTCAGACACTTAAAAATTACCTAGCTGTGTGGCCTTGAGCAAGCCACTTAACCCCATTGCCTTGCAAAAAAAAGAAAAAAAGAAGTTATTTCAGCATTGCTACTCAAAAAGGGGAAATGAAATCTATAATACACTCTCTTCAATTCTTGAATCTCTTGCGTTCTTGCTATTCCAACTTGGGCCTCATGAGTTGAACTCGAATGTGCTTCAACTCACATTCTGCTGAATGGAGAATTTCAGTCAAATGATCTACTAGACATTTAACTGCAGCCTCACAGAAATTCCATAATTCTCTTTCCGGCTGATTCTATCCACCTCCCAACAATGGCTCTTCAAAAGCTTCCCCTCTCTTCTCAGTATTCCTACACAACCTTGCCCACTCCCAGCAGAGGGTCATTCCTCATTACAGAGAAAATCGAGTTTATCAATCAAATCAATGATTTAGAAAGCATTTATTACTAGGCCCGAAATAATAGAGATACAAAGATTTAAAAAATAGGAAACAGTTGCTTCCCTCAAGGATCTGACATTCATTGGATGAATCAGCTGATACACATACATGTTGCACACAAGCACAAGGTCAAGTTAAGACACTAGCAGCTGGGGATATTGATTAAAGAACTTGTGAACTTAACTTTGAAGGTAAAAAAATAAATGCAAAGAAGCAGAGGAAAAGGGAGAATGCATTCTTGTCATGAAAGACAAAAAAACAGAGACCAGAAATGGAATAATCTGTGCAAAAAAACAGAACTATTTGACTAGATGAAAGACTATGGAAAGAGGAGCAATTACATAATCTTGGACATAGAAACTAAATTCATGTTATAAAGGATTTTCGATGGCAGAAGAATTTGTAGTTGATTCTACAAGTAACAGGGATCCATTACAACTTGTTGAGCAAGGTAGTGACATAATCAAACTTGTACTTTGGGAATATCACTTTAATAGTTATATGGATGATATATATCACTTCGATGGCTATTTGAATGAGAGGAAAAAACTAGAGACAGACAATCCAATTCATTAACTACTGTAGTCTTTGATACTGTCAGTCATGAGGCCTTGTGGAAAATTATGTCAAAATTTGGTTGCCCAGAGAAGTTCATTAGCATTGCACATCGGTTTCATGAGGACATGCTTGCCCAGGTTCTGGATAGTGATTGATGCTCTCTTGATTTTCCAGTCCCCAATGGAGTGAAACATGGTTGGTCCTTGCTCCCAGGCTCTTTTGTATGATGTTTTCAGCCATGTTGTCCAACACCTTCAATGAGGACAAACACAGAATCAAAGGTCAACTACCCAATTGATAGTAAATCCTTCAACTTGAAAGGGAATTTTAATGCATGGTTTTTTGTCCACTGGTCATTGTGCCCTCAATGCAGCCTCTGAAGTCAAGAAGCAGCAAAGTAGGGATCAAGTCTCTGCTGCTTGTGTCAATTTTGGCCTAATAATTAACATCAAAAAAAAAAAACCAGGTGCTCTATCTGCCAACACCATACCATCTATATGTGGAACCATCGATTACAGCAAATGGAGAAGTTTTGAGGACTGTGAACACATTCACTTACCTTGGCAGTGTCCTTTCCAGGGAGGGACACATTGATAATGAGGTTGTCATTCACAGCACCAGAGCTAACTCAATATTTGGGAGGCTCTGAAATAAAGTGTGAGAGAGAAGAGGTATTAGACTGACACCAGACTAAAGGTCTGCTGAGCCATTGTGCTGACTCATTGGTACATGCCTGTGACACCTGGACACTTTACCAGTGCCATGTCAGGAAACTGAATCATTTCCATTGAAATTGTCTTAGGGGAGAGAAATGAGATTAGGAGGAAAATTGCAAAATTTTAAATAATAAACAAATTTTTAAAAAAAAAGAAATTCTCTTAGAAAGATTCTGAAGATTGCCTGGAAGGAGAAGATGCCAGACACTGAGATCATTTCTCAAGCTAAACTACTAAGTATTCAAACTCTATTGCCTTCATACTAACAGATGTCAGTTCCCAGAAAAGGTCCCATGAGACTAAATTTCAAACTCAGATACCAGGGATAATTATGTTGGGGGGGGGGGGAACATAGGGATACACCTATTCCCCACAGAAACTCCTGAGCCCAGTCCAGTATGATTCTCATGACAGAATCAATCATTCACAACATTTTTAATGTATGTTTGTTAAGGGCAGAATATAATGGTATCCTTTCCCTCTTCCGTTATGTTGTGTCGCTTTTATCATAGGCTGAGGAATATGTGAATTGTGAGGAATATGTGGGTGTGTTTGGGTTCCACAACAAACTTCATCTGGAGTATTGTGCTCAGTTCTAGGCCTATCACACGTTAAGAAGGACGTTGTTAAGTTAGAGCTATGTCCAGAAGGGAGTAGCTAGTATGGGGAAGGGTTCTGAGTTCATGTCATTGGAGAATTGGTTAAAGGAAGTGGGAATGCCTAGCCTGGATAAAAGAAGACTCAGGGAAACTATCTTAGGGGATGCCATGTGAAGGAGGAATTAAATTTATTCTGTTTGGCCCTAGGGGCCAAAGTAAGAGAAGTATCTAGAAATTACAGAGGCAAAATTCAGTTTGATGTTAGAAAATATTTTTTGCTTAACAATGAGATCTCTGCCAAAGCAGAATGGTACCAGGTTCTCCTTGCTGGTAGGTATTCAAGAAGAAAACATCTCATTGGATATGACATCAAGGTGATCCCTTTTAGCAAGAGATTAAATAGCTTTCCAATTCTTCAATTCTGGGGACCTGATGAAATCACCATGAAAATATAGAGATTAAAAAGGAAGAAGAGACAAAGAACAGAACCTTCAGAAATGAGGGATCCAATAAATAAGATTAAGAAGTAGCTGTCGGGGCAGCTAGGTGGCACAATGGATAGAGCACCAGCCCTGGAGTCAGGAGTACCTAAGTTCAAATCTGCCCTCAGACACTTAATAATTACCTAGCTGTGTGGCCTTGGGCAAGCCACTTAACCGCATTTGCCTTGCAAAAAAACCTTAAAAAAAAAGTAGCTGTCAGGCAACATGGGGATGATGAACAGCCTTGATGGCCTTGCTCATTCCATCATTGGAACAACCAGGAACAATTTTGGGCTTTCTGCAATGGAGGAGGCCATCCATATCCAGAGAAAGGACTGTGGAGTTTGAACAAAAACCAAAGACCTTCATTTTAGGGGGGAAAAACCATTATCTTATTATGTAATTTTGCTATCTCTTTTACTTTATTTTTCTTCCTTAAGGACATGATTTTCTCTCTCATCACATTCAATTTGGATCCATGAATACCATGGAAACAATGTAAAGACTAACAGAATGCACTTAAACAAAAACTGACCACATACTAGGATGTAAAAACCTAATGATCAACTACAGAAAGGCAGAAATAGTGAATACATCTTTCTCAGATCATAATGCAATGAAAGTCATATATTGGTCCAGGGAGATATAGACCCAGAACTAATTGGAAACTAAATGACCTCATTTTAAAGAATGAGTGGATCAAGCAACAAATTATAGAAAGAATGAATTATTTCATCCCAGATAATGATAATAATGAAACAACATACCAAAACCCTATGGGATTCACTCAAAGTGGCTGTCAGGGGATATATTACACCTTTAAATGCTTACATGAATAAATTAGAGAAAGAGGAAATAAATAAACTAAATATGCAACTAAAAAATTAGAGGAAGAACAAATTAAAAACCCCCAATTAAATACCAAATTAGAAATTCTAAAAATAAAAGGAGAAATTATTAAAAAATCAAAAGCAAGAAAACTAGTAAACTAATAAATAAAACCAAGAGCTGGTTTTATGAAAAAACCAATACAATCAATAAACTTCTGGTCAATTTGATTAAAAAAAAGAAAGAAAACCAAATAGCTAGTATCATAAATGAAAAAGGTGAACTCACCACCAATGAGGATGAAATTAAAGTAATAATTTGGAATTATTTTGCCCAGTTCTATGCCAATAAATTTGACAATCAAAGTGAAATGGATGAATATTTACAAAAATATAAGTTGCCCAGATTAAATAAAGAGAAAATTAAATACCTAAATAACCCTATCTCTGAAAAAGAAATGCAACAAGCCATTATTAAACTCACTAAGAAAACATCTCCAGGGCCAGATGGATTCACAAGTGAATTCTATCGAACATTTAAGGAACAATTGATTCCAATTCTATATAACACTTTGGAAAAATAGGTGAAGACAGAACTCTGCCTAACTCTTTATATGACACCATTATGGTGCTGATACCTAAACCAGGAAGAATTAAAACAGAGAAAGAAAATTATAGACCTATCTCCCTAATGAATATAAATGCAAAAACCCTAAATAAAATCTTAGCAAAACGATTACAACAAGTTATCACTGGGATAATACAATATGATCAAGTAGGATTTATTCCAGGAATGCAGGGTTGGTTCAATATTAGGAAAACTGTTAGTATACTCAATTATATCAACAACAAACCTATCAGAAATTATAAGATGCTGAAAAAGCATTTGACAAAATACAGTACCCATTCCTACTGAAAACACTAGAGAATGTAGGAATAAATAGATTATTCCTCAGAATAATAAGTAATTATCTGAAACCATCAACAAGCATTATATGCAATGTGGATAAGTTAGGCATATGCTTAATAAGATCAGGGGTGAAACAAGGGTGCCCATTATCACCACTACTTTTCAATACTGTATTAGAAATGTTAGCTTCAGCAATTAGAGAAGAAAAAGAAATTGGAGGAATTAGAATTGGGAAGGAAGAAACAAAAACTCTCCCTCTTTGCAGATGACATGATGATCTACTTAGAGAATCCCAAAAAATCATCTAAGAAACTTCTAGAAATAATTAGCAATTTTAGCAAAGTCACAGGATATAAAATAAACCCTCATAAATCCCCAACATTTCTATATATGACTAGCAAGATGTAGCAGAAAGAGCTAGAAAGAGAAATCCCATTCAAAGTAACCTCAGACAATGTAAAATACCTGGGAATCTACCTGCCAAGGCAGACTAAAAAACTTTTTGAAAACAATTACAAAACACTTCTCACACAAATAAAATCAGATTTAAATAACTGGGAAAACATCAACTGTTCATGGATAGGTCGAGCTAATATAATAAAAATGACGATTCTACCAAAACTCAACTCCCTGTTTAGTGCCCTAGCGATCAAAATGCCAAAACATTTCTTTAATGAGTTAGAAAAAAGTTGTAAATAAATTTATATGGAGAAATAAAAAGTCAAGAATGTCCAGGGATTCAATGAAAAAAGTGCAAAAGAAGGGGGCTTAGCATTACCAGATCTAAAATTATATTATAAAGCATCAGTCATCAAAACTGTCTGGTATTAGCTAAGAAATAGAGTGGTGGATCAGTGGAACAGAATAGTTGCAATAGCAGGAAATGATTATAGTAATCTGCTGTTTGATAAACCCAAATAGTCCAGCTTATTGGGATAAAAAGTCTCTCTTCAATAAAAACTGGAAAATTGGAAACTAGTATGGAAGAAACTTAGCTAAGACCAACACCTCTCACCCTATACCAAGATAAGATCAAAATGGATACAGGGTTTAGACATTAAAAAAAAAAAAGCAGTGTTACAAACAAACTAGAAGGTCAAGGAGTAGTTTACCTGTCAGATCTATGGAAAGGGAAGCAGTTTATGACCAAGGAGTGGATGGAGAACATCATTAAAAACAAACTAGATAATTTTGATTACATTAAATTAAAAAGCTTTTGCACAGACAAAACCACTATAAGCAAGATCAAAAGAAATGTAGTAAATTGGGAAACAATTTTTACAACTAGTATTTCTGACAAAGGACTCATTTCTAAAATATACAGAGAACTGAGTCAAATTTCCAAAAAACAAGCCATTCCCCAATTGACAAATGGTCAAAGGATACACAAAGGTAATTTACAGCTGAGGAAATCAAAGCATTCCATAGTCATATAAAAATTTCTCCAAATCATTACTTATTAGAGACATGCAAATTAAAGCATCTCTGAGATACCACCTCACACCTCTCAGACTGGCCAATATGACCAGAAAGGACAATGATCAATGTTGGAAGGGATGTAGGAAATCTGGGACACTAATACATTGTTGGTGGAGTTGTGAACTCATCCAACCTTTCTGGAGAGCAAGTTGGAATTATACCCAAAGGGCAACAAAAATGTGCATACCCTTTGATCCAATACCACTACTGGGTCTATACCCTGAAGAGAAGATGAAAAAGGATAAAAACCTCACTTGTACAAAAATATTCATAGCAGCCCTGTTTGTGATGTCAAAGAACTGGAAATTAAGGGAATAGCTTAACAAACTGTGGTATATGTATACCATGGAACACTATTGTTCTATTAGAAACCAGAAGGGATGGGAATTCAGGGAAGCCTGGAAAGATTTGCATGAACTGATGCTGAGTGAGATGAGCAAAACCAGAAAAACACTGTATACCCTAATAGCAACATGGGGGTGATGATCAACCCAGATGGACTTGCTCATTCCATCAGTGCCACAACCAGGGACAATTTTGGGGTGTCTGTAATGGAGAATATCATCTGTATCCAGAGAAAGAATTGTGGACTTTGAACAAAAGCCAAAGACTATTACCTTCAATTTGGGGGGGGGGGATGTTATCTTATGTAATTTTGCAATCTCAGACTTTATTTTTCTTCCTTAAGGATATGATTTCTCCCTTAACACATTCAACTAAGATCAATGTATACCATGGAAACAATGTAAAGATTAACCCCTTCTGTGGGGGGTAGGGGGTGGGGGGTGGGGGGAGGGAAGCAAGAATGGGGGGAAGGATTGTAAAACTCAAAATAAATAAAATCTTTCTTTAAAAAAAGTAGCTGTCAGACAAAAGGAGAAAACCCAGAAGTTGACTATCCAGTAGGAGAGAGTAATTATCAGTCCTGTCAATCTTGCAGTGAGTTCAAGGATGAGGACTGAGAAATGGCCATTAGAATTAGCAATAAAACATCTTGGGCATTTTTAAAAAGAGAAGGTGCAATTGAGTTAGGTGGATTGAAAGGCCTGGTAAGGTTGCTTGAAAGTTTGTAAAGCATTGAGAAGTGTGGGAGAAAAAAGGAGAAAAAATTCAACAAGCAGAAGACATATAGAATAATAGCTTGAGGGAAAGCAGGGACAAGTAAAGGATTTTTAAGAAAGAGGAAAATTTGGGCATGTTTTTAGATAGTCAGGGGACAGTGAGCCAATATAGAGGAAACAATTAGACAGAAAAGGGGTGGTTATAAGCACAATCTGGCCAAAGAAATGAGATCAAGAGTAAAAGCAGAGGGACTGACCTGGGTGAGAAGGGTTGGTTATTTTATCAGACTAGAACAGAGGAGGAGACTTGTTTCCTGGCCTTCTCTCTCTCAGTCCAGCGCCTGATCCAGAGTAGGTGCTAAATCAAGCAACATACACAATGGCAATGTCTAGATATCATTGCAGAAATGAAGGAGAGGGAGAAAATGAGTAATTAAACATATATATATATATATATATATATATATATATTAAAATCTATTAACTCAAACTTATTTATAAACAGGTTGAAAACATTATCTAGAATAATGTTTGATTATCACAAAATTACTACTACCATATTTTAAAACACAAAATTACTATTACAAAATCAAGCTAGATTCCAAAGAGTTTATGTATCTCATTGAAACCTATAATCAATTAATTTTTTGACTTAGAAAAACTCTGATTCCCCTTAGCAAGAGGAACAGTGGCAGAGCCTTGATCCACTCAGAACAGGGTCAGAGTCAGAGCAAGGTCAGAGTCAGAGCAAGAGAGCAGCCAGGAGGTGATGAGGGCCCCATGGTGACCTCTGAGCAGGGACAGCACATTGTGGTAGATAGAGCACTAAAATCAGAATCAGGAAGACAGGTTCAAATTCTGACTTTCTTGGGAAAGTCACTTTTCCTCACTGAAACTCATTTTCCTCATCTGAAAAATGGGGTGGAGGTGGGGGGAAGCATTCAGTGCTCAGACCTCTAAGATCCATTCCAGGTCTATGTCTCTAATACTTTGAGCATTTCCTCATCAACCCTGAATGGATGATGACAAAGTTAAAAGTTTTCCAATTTATAATTCTGGTCAAAATCTGCTTTCTCAGCTTCTAATCAAACATTATAAATCTGAATATTAACTCTAGGTAAAATGTCAATTTATCATGTCAAGGTCTGCTTCTCTGAATGTTGACTCTGACTAGATCAATAGCATTGTAGTCATTCTTTTTTTTTTTGCTTTTTAGTTTTTTCAAGGCAATGGGGTTAAGTGGCTTGCCAAGGTCACACAGCTAGGTAATTATTAAGTGTCTAAGGCCAGCTTTGAACTCAGGTACTCCTGACTCCAGGGCCAGTGCTCTATCCACTGAGCCACCTAGCCTCCCCTATTGTCATCATTGTTGTAATGGATAGCATCTATATTCATTCATCTATAAATTCTTTTGTATCAGCAATCATACAATGACATCCATCTTGGAAGAGAAGAGAGAATTCTCTTTTTTAAGAGATTCCTTTTTTTTGCCTAAGAGGATTCTTAGTAATAGGAATTTGTAGCAAAATTATAATTCAATGAGAAAATCATCAATGTATGCAATGATATTTTTATGAAAGAATATATAATCTCAGGGCAGCTAGGTGGCGCAGTGGATAGAGCACTGGCCCTGGAGTCAGGAGTACCTGAGTTCAAAGCTGGCCTTAGACACTTAATAATTACCTAGCTGTGTGACCTTGGGGAAGTCATTTAACCCCCTATTGCCTTGCAAAAAAAAAAAAAGAATATGTAATCTCATTGTTATGTCCAGAAGTCTAATGGTTTCTTTGACTCTTTTCTATATTTAAAAAAGGTCCATTAAATTCACACTTTGTGTTAGGTAGTAGAATTGGCCCTACTCATGAGTACGTTTAAGCCTTAATATCTGTTTGCCTTATTTAGGACAAATCTCTGGAAGGTTTAACATACTTAAGTTGAAGCTTTTTGCTTTTGTCTTGTGAAAGAATAATTTCTCAGAACTATATTGTGATAGAAGATTAATTTCTCTGGGCTTCATATAGATGACCTTGCTCCCTAGTTAAAAATTAAGACTACAAAAATATCACTCCCTATGTTAATCACAAACCTAGGAGGAAAATGAGCAGGATATAAGAAGTCTATCCTTCCAGGAAGAGATAAGATAAGATAAGAATTTATACAAAGATGATAATCTTTGAGGAGCAGTTTCCAGGTAGCAAAATTATGGTTAGACCACTAAGGAGGTTAATTATTTTCCCTATACTCAGATGGTATTAAGTCCAATTTCTTTCCCAGTTCTTCGTAGTTATTACCTCAGAATGGCCTCCACCTCTAGTTTAGGGGTAATATCTTAAAGAAGAAATCTTAAAAATGTCTAAACTATATTTTCTGTCATTTTAGTTTAACCCTATATTCTTAAGATTGTAGATTTTAAAGTTAACAATTTTGGTGCAGTGACTTGGATGGATGGGAATTTTGAAGAGGAACACATCTCTGCGTGGATTCATATGTGCTCCTTGGAAGAAAAGAAGTCTATAAAACAGGTCCTTGGTCTGTATTTAGATGTGTTACTTGAGAAGAAAGAGGTCTGTAACTTCTTTAAAATCCCAGCTCTATTCCAAAGCAGTGTTTTAGTTGACAGATGTGGGTTTAGATAATTTTGACTTGGAAATGGGCAGACTCCCTTTTAAAAATGTTTTTTGTGGGAACCCTAAATAAAGGTGGGATAGTTTTTGAGCCTAGCCACAAACTGAACTTGGAATAAAGTGAAGCTACCACTTTTTTAATTCAATAATGAAATTAAATATTCTCTGGATTTTGTCTCTGGTTTGAGGGATTATCACCTGTGTTTTCCAGCTGGAGTGCATGATGATGACTTGTCCCTTGATCTCAGTGTAACTTTTTTTGAAAGGGCAAAGGGATAGATCCTTGTGGCATTTTTGATGAATCCACAGGTCTTATTTGGCATGCCATTTTCTTTGTCTATATTGTGTTTTGGGGACCCTCTATTGTGGAAAGCAATGTGGGTTTTACCTGGAGTTTGTTTTAAACTGTTTTCTATGTGGTACAGGCAGAATGGAGTTCTCCAACAGTTCACAGAACTGTGCCTAGTCAGGTTGCTGCCCTGTCTCTGTGTTCTGATTGACCAATTAACCTTTTCAATCTGCATGTTCAAATTTGATCTTTTCCTTTTCCAAAAACATGATTTGGTGCCACAGGAAAGATTTTCCTGAAAATCATGTTGTTTTTTTAAGGGGAAAAAAGGGTTCTATTTTTCTCTTCCTAATTTTTATTAAGTTATGATCTGATAAACTGGCAAGGTTCTCTCTCTCTCTCTGTCTCTCTGCCTGCTTCTCTCTGTGTCTTTGTCTCTCTGTGTGTCTCTGTTTATCTCTCTCTCTCTCCTCTCTCTGTCTCTGTCTGTCTCTAAATATCTGTCTCTCTGTCTCTCTCTGAATCTCTCTGTCTCTCTCTCTCCCCTCCCCCATCACTCTCTTTCCCAAAGCCTTTTGGAGAGGAACCAGCAAAAGGCAAAAGCTATTGTTTGGATTGACCTGTTGTACAAGTTTCTGAAGTCCCCTTCCCTTTTCTACCTGGGGAAGAAGATGGCAGAAGTTTCCTGAGTGATTGCTATTTATTCTATTGTTTGGATTTGCCAACTGTGACGTCCTGACTCTCTCTCTGAAATGAGAGTGGTATTTTCTCCTTCTATGATTTTTTTTCTCTTTAAGCTGTAAAATGAGAGAGATTAAATTTCTTTCTTAGAATAAGAAAAAAACTCTTGTTTTATCTATTTAAAACTGGCCCATTCAAGTCTTAAAGTTTGCTATGATAATGTGGTTGTACAGTTCTCCCTGTGGCCAGATCTCTTATCTCCCTTTGCCTATCTCATTTGCATTTTGGAGACTTTTCTTCCTTGAGCCTTCATCTCTGCCTCTTTCTAAATCTAAAAAAGGATAGCACAGGCTAGCAATTATTCTGAACTAAAAGTTTGTTTTAAAAAAATAAATATTTAAGTTTAACAAGGTATTTTAAGGGTTACAAATTAAGGATTGTTTTATGTAAAATGTTCTGTTGATTGGAAAGATATATTGTGGACATTTAGAATTTGGATACAAATTATACAAAACTTAAATACCTTTTTAAATCTGTATTTTAAATTTTAAAATAAATGTCTTATTCTCCATAAACTGATACAGTAACATGAAAATAATTTTATTACTAGCTTGTGAATAAATTTAAAGGGTTAGAAATATATTTAAAAGAAGTTTAGGGTGGCTAGGTGACTCAGTAGACAGAGCACCAGCCCTGGAGTCAGGAGTACCTGAGTTCAAATCTGACCTCAGACACTTAATGATTACCTAGCTGTGTGGCCTTGGGCAAGCCACTTAACCCCATTGCCTTACAAAAACCAAAAAAATAAAAATAATAATTTTGGTTAGTGGTTTTTTATCTTTTAAGGTATATCTAAGTTATAACAAAGAAAAATTTAGTGTGATAGATGTTATAACATTTATTTACTGATTGGTTATTTAAAAATCTTAATTTACAATACAAGGTACTTAAAAGAAATTAAATTGGCCCCCAAATTTTTCTCACTGGTCTTAATTAGCATGATTAAAAATATATATATATATATATATATATGTATATATATACATATATATATATATACCTGTATGTGTGCATGTATTTGGTCTGAAGAACTGAGAAATCACTGGGCTTTTCTTGGGGTTTGGGGAGTTGGGCCAGAGCTCCCAAATCTCACCATACAAATGAACCAATGCATAATCTTTATTCTACTGAGAATTGTCTCAATATATACATTAGAACTATAAATAAAAAAATATATAATGAAATATACCTGGGAATGTGCAATGCACATTTGAAATCATTTAGGATGTGTTCATGTCTGAGGTAGATTGAATCCTGCCTTCATGAAACAGTGCTGGTTCTGGTGAGTTCGCATGAAAGAATCAAGGGTTTGATTTCAGAATAAAGAATAGAAACTGAAAATTCTATTTTGATATTAACACTTTTTCAGTTAGAAACTGCAGGAAGAAAAGTTTGTTCTTTTGTTTTGTAGGGGGGAAAAAGAGAGGAATTTATGTACCAGAAGTCAAGAATCAAAAATACAGAATTGGTTTGATTTCATCCAGAATTTAGCTCTGAAGGGAAAAGGAATAGTACTACATAAATTAAGAAATGTATTAAAGCTATACAATCACCTTTTAAATTAGATAACCTTATATGAGCTGATATTCTAAATACTAAATATTGTATTATATTACAATAATTACAATACTAAAAATGTATCATTAACTTGAGAGGCTTTTAAAGTTTTAAAATGCATAATTATCCTTATGGTATATTCCTGGTGATAATAATGAATGTTCTAATATTAAGAAAATTTGTCATTTTAAAGATTTAATGTAGGATTATTTTTAGTGATACAGTTAAGATAAAGAGGAATGTAATGAGTAAACTGTCTCTCTCTGGCTGTCTGGCTGTCCGTCTCTCGCTCTCTCTCTCTCTCTCTCTCTCTCTCTCTCTCTCTCTCTCTCTCTCTCTCCCCCCCTACTCTCTTTCTCAAAGCTTTTGGAGAGGAACTAGCAAAAGGCAAAAGCTATTGTTTGGATTGGTCTGTTGTACATGTGTCTGAAATCCCCTTCCCATTTTCTAGCTGGGGAGGAAGATGGCAGAAGTTTTCAAAGTCACCAGTCCAGAAGGTAGGACTCAGAGGACTAGTCATCACTGGGTAACGGCCAAAGCAATGTACATAATCTAAGGAATGTGGTGTCTAGAACCTAGGAAGTGTTTTTTGACTGACAGACTGACCAAGTAGGAAATGCCTCTGGATAAGTCAATTTTCTGTCCTGACTTCCTAAGTCAAAGACTGACCCAGGCCCAGTTCACAGCTGATTCCCTTTTTTTCAGATGGTATTCTTTGTAGATGAGGTGGTTGCATAGATGTTGGTTGGGGAGTATCTTCTGGGTTCAAATAAATGTTGCCTGTCCATCCTTTCAGTGATCTAGGTCTCTAAGAAATGCCATCTCTCCTTCCAATAGGTCCCTTATTTTTTTTTATATTTTTTTAATTCTCGGGAAATAAAAAAATAAGGCTCGCAAAGAATTTAAAAGAAGCAACAGCAAATAAAAAGACAATTGACCACCAAAAAACAAACAAATAAATAATAAATGTGACTCTCATTCTGTTTTGGGACACTTTGTCATTGGGTATCTTCCCTCTTTCTTAGGCAAATAGACCTTTCCATTTGCAAAGACCTTTTGACTCAAGGAGAGTTGTATTTAGAAGAATGGGGGAGGGGGTATTTTAAAATACTTTAAAAAATGTTTTGTCCTTCCTTTCCAAAAAAGACCACGACATCAGGAAGTTGATATCATGACAAACATATAAATTGGATTTGAGTTGGGGGACTGTGCTAAGCCACTAACCTCACTTTCTCCTCCAGAGTCATCCAGATCCAGTGGCCAGAGATGAATCAGGATGACTGGATACCAGGCAACCAGGGGTTAAGGGACTGTCCAAGGTCCTATAGCTAGTAAATGTCTGAATCTGGATTTGAACTCCCATCCTCTGGACTCCAAAGCCAAAACACTATCCACTGGGTCAATAAACCAGTTTTAAGACTTATCTTTGCTTTAAGATTGAATAAGAGAGATGTCTATCACTTTACAAGTTCACAATTAATATATTGTCCTTCTAAAAGAAGGAATATTTAATGTTTCTTTTTTTAAAAAAATAACTCAGAAAAACATTCTTGTAAAAAAATTTTAATGTGATTTGTATAAGGTCTACTAAAATTTCATAATCAGTAAGCTTAACTTATTGCAATAATATGAAATATTGCTTATAGCTGCCATGGAAAAGTTTCTATTTTTCAAGGGAAACAATTTGAGAAACAATGAGCTAAAGGTTAATATTAAAAAACATTTAAAGTTACTGTAATAATTACAAATAGAAAAATTTTGTGGGGGCGGAGCCAAGATGGTGACAAGAAAGGATCGAGTCTTAGGCGCTCTCTGATAAAACTTCTAAACTAAGGACTCTAACTAAACTTTCGAGAGACAGAACCCACAAAGGGACCCAGTGAGGCAGTTCTCCTACTCAAGGTAACCTGGAAAAGAACAGAAAGGCTCTGTTCCCCAGGGTCGGAGGGGTGGCCCACCAGAGCGAAAGAACTTCAGCCTCCGGGAGGCAGCCCCAGGGCACTGGGAGCCAAGGCTCACAGAAGCCGGGGAGTCTCCTGAGCTACACCCCGGGGAAGACAGAGCACAAAGTGGGGGAACAGCAGGGGACTTCTGCCAGAGCGAACACATGGAGCCCAGCCCTCAGGGCACACAGCGAGCAGTGGTCTTTCCCCAGCCCTGATCTGGGAACCAGAAGCAGGCAGAGCCAGTAAGCAAGAGCCCCCAGGGCATGAGCCCATTGAGCTGAGGGAGGGGAGTGAAGAGAGACTGCAGAGCTCTGTCCTCTGCCCCTGGAACAGGACTTGGAGCTCTGACCACATTCAGATCCTGATCGCAGTCTAGGCCCCCCCATAGAACAGCAGGGCCCCCTCCACCTCAGGCAGGTGGCAGATGGGAGTGCATATGGTTATTCACAGACCAGGAGGGAGGACAGAGCCTCACACACTGAGACCCTTGTGGGAGTGCTCTAAAAGCTCAGGAAGCACCCTAAAAACAGGCTTAGGGTGGGAAAATGAGCAAGCAGAGAAAAAAGAGGAACACCATTGAGAAATACATTATCTATGATCCCAAGAAGGATCAATACACTCAGTCTGAAGATGAGGAAACACAAGCTCCTGTATCTAAAGACTCCCAGAAAAACAGAAACTGGGATCAGGCTATGACAGAGCTCAAAAAAGACTTTGAAAATCAAATGAGGGAGTTAGAAGAGAAACTGGGAAAAGAAAGGAGAGAGATGCAGGAAAAACATGAAAATGAAGTCAGCAGCTTAGTCAAGGAAATCCAAAAAAATGCTGAAGAAAATAGCATGCTAAAAACCAGCTTAGGTCAAATGGATAAAACAGTTCAAAAAGTTATTGAGGAGAAGAATGCTTTAAAAAGCAAAATTGGCCAGATGGAAAAAGAGATAAGAAAACTCTCTGAGGAGAACAAATCCTTCAGACAAAGAATAGAATTTAGGGAGATTGTTATACTTACCAGAAATCAGGAATCAATACTTCAAAACCCAAAAACTGAAAAATTAGAAGAAAATGTGAAATATCTCATTGAAAAAACAACTGATATGGAAAACAGACTTAGGAAAGGTAATTTAACAATTATTGGAATAAATGAAATCATGATCAGGAAAAGAGCCTTGACATCATTTTCAAAGAATTACTACAGGAAAATTGCCCTGATATTCTAGAAGCAGAGGGCAAAATAGAAATGGAGAGAATCCACTGATCCCCCTGAGAAAGAGATCCCAAAAAACCAACCCCTAGGAATATTATAGCCAAGTTCCAGGACTCCCAAGTCAAAGAGAAAATATTACAAGCAGCCAGAAGGACACAGTTCAAATATCGTGGAGCTGCAGTCAGGATCACACAGGACTTAGCAGCAACTACATTGGAAGCTCATAGGGCTTGGAATATAATATACCAGAAGGCAAAAGAGCTTAGAATGCAGCCAAGAATGAATTACCCAGCAAGGCTGAATGTCCTCTTCCAGGGAAAAAGATGGACTTTCAATGAACCAGGGGAATTTCAAATGTTCCTTTTGGAATGGCCAGAGCTGAACAGAAGATTTGATCTTCAGATACAGGACTCAAGTGAAGCATGGAGAGTGGAGGAGAGGGGGAAAATATGAGGGACTTAATGATGATGAACTGCATGTATTCCTGCATAGAAAAATGACATCGATAATACTCATATGAACCTTCTCAGTTAATAGAGCAGGTAGAGGGAGCTTTTATAGTTGAAGCACAGGAGAAAGCTGAATTCAAAGATAAAATATGGTGTAAAAATGGAGTCAATAGGAAAAAAAGGGAAATGTAATGGGAGAAAGAAAAAGGAGAGGGGGAATAGGCCAAGATATTTCATATAATAAGATTTTTCTTTATTACAATGAGCTATTGCAATGATATGGAAGGGGAGAGGCAAAGGGGAATGAGGGAATCTTCACTCTCATCAGAGGTGACTAGGAGAGGAAACAGCATATATATACTCAATGGGGTATAGACATCTGGAGTAAGAAGGAGGGGGGAGCAGGGGGAAGGGGTGCGGATGTGAATAAAGGAGGAGAGGATGGACCATGGGGGTAGAGTGGTCAGATATAACACATTTTCTTTTTTACTTCTTGCAAGGGGCTGGGATTGGAAGGCCTGTCCAGGACCATAGGGCCAGGTGGATTCTGGGCCTAAGGGGTGGTATGGGGGCTCAGGGCTTCCTGGCCCCAGGACCAGGGATCTGTCTGCTGCGCCACTCAGCGACCCTACAGCAGAGTCAGAGTGAAAGGAGAGAGAAAATATAGTACATGGTAGTGGAGAAATAAGAAAGGAGGGAGTTGCGATCAGCAATGGCAATGGTGGAAAAATATGGAAGTAACTTTTGCAATGGACTTACCATAAAGAATGCAATTCACCCACGATAGAGTTGTTGGTGTTGGAACAAAGACTGAAGCACATTTTTATTATTATTATTATTTGGGGGAGGGTGCAGGGCAAATGGGGCTGGGTGGCCTGCCTGGGGCCGCATAGCAGGGTGGTCTTTGGTGTCTAAGGCTGGATTTGGACCCGGGTGCTCCTGGCTCAAAGGCCAATGCTCTGTCCGCCACCCAGCCACCCCTACTATTATTACTATTTTATTTTATTTTGGGTCTTTTTTTTCCCCTTCTTTTTGGTTTTTGCAGGGCAGTGGGGATCAGGTGGCTTGCATGTCACACAGCTGGGTGATTGTTGGGTCTACGGGGCTGGATGTGGGCCCCAGTGCTCGTGGCTCCAGAGCTGATGCTTCATCCATTGCGCCACCTGGCCATACCTACAATTATTACTACTTTTTTATTTTAATTTTTTTCTCTCTCCCCTTTACTTTATCGCTCAAGCAAGTCTATATACATGGGGGGAGGGGGTATTTCGTTTACTCTTAAACAAGAGTATTTTATTAATGTAAAAAAATATTTGTACAAAATGAAAATAAAAAAAATAAAAAATTTAAGAGTGCAAAAAGAAAGAAAATAAATAAATAAATAAATAAATGGATCTATAAATCAATAAATAATGAATGAATGAATAAAAGAAGTCAAGTGGCATGATTAAAATGAAATAAAGGAAGGTTGTTATATAAGCCAGAGCTCTATCTTTTCATGAAGAACAAAACAATGTTAGAACTGTCCCTATCTAATTATGTGTGCAAATATAATTATCATTCTACTTATATGTTGCCAAGCTACCTGTCTAAGCTAGTATGACCTTCCTTCCAGGTAGAAAAACAAGTTTTGTTTTATTTATTTCTTTTTAAGAGTCTTAATGACTCAGCATGGAAGATATATGCTTTGTTAAAAGAATGACACTGAATAATTCCATTTTGAAACTCTATAGAGATAATAGCCATAGTGTCTGATTATTGAACCCATCTTCAAATGGATGTATGTGATGGTTTCATATCCGTGTTATCCCTAATTATAAATGATCTTATCATTTTGCCATGGAAATATACAAATAAGTAAGAGTGAGATCAGAAAAACAATTTAAGGGAATGTTATTTTACATAAATTTCATTATTATTCATAGAGAGAAGAAATGTTCTAACCTCTGTAAGAGTTTAGCAGAGAGGTTGATAAGTAGGAGAAAATGGTTTTAAGACAACATTAAGTTCATTAAAAAATTTTTTAAAGTTATATATCCCTAACAAGAGCAATTATGATTTCCCTTTGGTTACTATAAAAAAATTATTGATTTGTTCCTATAAAAAAGACATTGATATTGATGACTGATAAAAAAAATACTCCTGAATAAATGCAGAAAATCTTGAAGTTTCCTACTTGGATTCAGGTGAAAAGAATATGTCAATGGTAAAACATGAATATCTCTATTTTAAATAAATCGTAAAATGATATTGTCTTGGAAAAAAAGAAAAATTTTTGCTATTTTGATGGCATAAGTAAGAGTTATATCAATATTTTGAAATTATCATGTATAAGATTAAGTTCTTGAAGAATTTCATTTTTTTTAAGATTGATATGAGTTGGGGCGGCTGGGTGGTATAGTGGATAAAGCACCAGCCTTGGAGTCAGGAGTACCTGGGGTCAAATCCAGTCTCAGACACTTAATAATGACCTAGCTGTGTGTCCTTGGGCAAACCACTTAACCCCATTTGCCTTGCAAAAACCTAAAAAAAAAAGATTGATATAAGTATATTTGGGTAGAAGTGAATAAATTTATAAAACAAAAATGTTCTACTATCCTGGTGAATAACATATAACATCTGTAGTATCTCCCATCAAATGGTAGAAATGAGAGTCTCCAAATGAGAAATATTTAAAAGAGGCTTCTCTTTGCCCTCTGAAGAAGAAGAAGAAGAAGGTTTCAACAGCCCCATTTTCTTTAGGTGTGTAAGTGATGCTATACACCCCATTTGACTCAAAAGAGGAAATTTAGTATGAATTTTGGTATAATTTTGAAATAATAGTTTTGTATTTTAAAATATGGTGTAGTAATTCTTGATAATCAAACATTATAGATAATTTTCAATCTGTTTATGTATAAATTGGGGTTAGACATTACCATTGTCTATGTTGATTGTTTCATCTGAAATGCAAAACATCTATAGAAATAAATGCAAATTGTTTAAGAATCAGCTAAAGATGTTGTTTGAAAGGATTCCAGAATAATTGTGTGTTGGTCATGTTTATGTAAATATGGATAATAAATGAGAATATTAATAGAGAAAATAGTTTTTATAAAATGCATTTCTATTTGCAGTTTGAGATGATTGTATTTATGCATTCCAAATCTTTTGTTGTAAAAGCACCTGGGCAACAGGGATAAAATTTTAGGATTTTACTGTGATACTATTTTTATTCAATCCATTATAAGATTATAATCACTATGTGGCATTTTTTTGATCCTTTGGACTATAAAATTTAGAGCAAAATCTCTGTCTAATTATAGAAAATTGCTATTAAAGACATCATGAGATTGAAAATTGACTTTCTGACTTAGCTATCAAAGAAATGTGGATGGGGGGCATAGTCTATTGATGGCAGAAACCCTCTGGGGATTGGACACTGCAGTGACAGACTCATTGGGAAAAGATAAAGATTGTGTTTATCACAATCTGAGGTTGGACTCTTCTTGACTCAGTTTCCCAAATGTGACTTTGGATAATGTCTCACCTAAAAGGTTTAAAGTCTGACTTAAGGCATTTGGCTATTCATATGACCTCTGTCATGACCCTGATTTTTATGGCAAATTGCTATAATCAAATCAGGTGATTAATATTAAAATCAGGTATAGAAATTTAAGTTTTGGGCCTACATTTGTCCAAATTCTAACAGCCAGCCAAGTTATTATATAGTTTGGCATTTAGTGTCAGCTACAGGTTCCCATATTCTACTTCTAAATATTTTAAGAGAAAATACAGGGGCAGCTAGGTGGCGTAGTGGATAAAGCACTGGCCTTGGAGTCAGGAGTACCTGGGTTCAAATCCAGTCTCACACACTTAATAATTACCTAGCTGTGTGGTCTTGGGCAAGCCACTTAACCCCATTTGCCTTGAAAAAAAACTAAAAAAAATATACAATACTCAGTTAAGGATTTATGCTTCATTTTAAATATTAACACATTAAAACTGTTTTATTTCTAAAATCAATTGACTACTATGTGTTCTACATATATGTGTGTGTGTGTGTGTGTGTGTGTAACAAGCCCAAAATTAATTTAGTAGAGTTATAAAGAATCATTTAGCAGTAAAATCCTCATTTTTATGGATATATATTCTGTTAAGGGAATAGCATCCTCCAAATGGGAGTATAAATGATTCAAAAGGAATAGGATAATGTCAAAAACAAAACTGGACTGATTTCTATTTGTACCTGAATTTTTGGTGTATATCAACATGACAGTGGGCAAGTCAAAATATAAGTTGTGAAGATCTAAGAAGTTACAGAGTTTTATTTTCTAGTCTAAAATAGAAAGTATCTACACATAAGCTGAATGTAGTTGGAGAAGCCTAGTCATTGACCGACTCCAGAGATCCAAAAGGATGGGTTATTTAATCAAAGGGAACTGGCCCTTTTTCTTTTTGATCTCTGTAACTTTCCCCTTGATTCTATAAATGCATCATCCATCATTATGCTCCCTCCCTTTTTAGATTGGCCTCATATTTGTTGCCTGTCCATTCTTTTAGTGATCTAGGTCTCTAAGAAATGCCATCTCTCCCTCCAATAGGTCCCTTATTTTTTCTATACTTTTTTAATTGATCTATAGCTGACAAAATAAGGTCAACTTTGATCAGAATGGGGGATTGTGAAAGAACGATTTTTCATAATGATATTGTGATCGAATATTAATTTCTCTTAAAGAACCCTAGGTTTCAGGTAACCTCACTTTGCTCCCTAGCTAAAAATTAAAACTACAAAAATCTCTCCCTATTTTAATCATAAACCTTGGAGGATAATGAGGAGGAGGTAAGGAGATCATCCTCCCAGGAAAAGACAAGAGAAGAATTTATGCAAAGATGATCCCCTTTAAGGAGCAGTTTTCAGGCAGCACTATTTTGTAGTTTCCATGTTTAGGCCACTAAGGAGATCAATTATTTTCCCTTTTCTCAAGTGGTATGAAGTCCAATTTCTTTCCCAGTTCTTGGCAATTTATATTATAACTCGTTCAGTGTCACGTTGATATACACAGAAAATTTGATTACAAATAGAAATCAATCTGCTTTTGGTTTTGACATCATCTTCTTCCATTTAAATCATTTACACCCCCATTTGGAGGATACTATTCCACTTAACAAAATAAATTTCCATAAAATTCTTTTGCAGTCATTACCTCAGAATGGCCTCTATCCATAGGTTAGGGGGAAGGTTTTAGAGAATGAAATTTTAAAATGTCTAATCTAATCCTTTGTCATTTTATTTTAACCCTGTATTTTTTTTAGGATTCACATTCTGAAGCAAGACAAACTCTGGTGAGAATATGTTTTGTCTGTTGACAATAATCAAGACAGGTTACAAGATGAGGCACTGGGAGGCTCAAGGCAGGGGCCAAGGGAAAAGCCTGACCTTGGGCCATTCCGCAGAAACCCAAAGTGTCGTGGCCTCTGCTGCCCTCTGCAGGTGATTGTTCTCCAAGTTTCTGATTGATCTGATTCCCACAAAAAGCTTCAAGGAGAAACTACTCCATCCAAAGTCACCAGTCCAGAAGGTAGGACTCAGAGGACTAGTCATCACTGGGCAATGACCAAAGCAATGTACATAATCTAAGGAATGTGGTGTCTGGAACCTAGGAAGTGTTTTTTGACTGACAGACTGACCAAGTAGGAAATGCCTCTGGATAAGTCAAATTTCTGTCCTGACTTCCTAAGTCAAAGACTGACCCAGGCCCAGTTTACAGCTGATTCCCTTTTTTCAGATGGCATTCTTTGTAGATGAGGTGGTTGCATAGATGTTGGTTGAGGAGTATCTGCTGGGTTCAAATAAATGTTGCCTGTCCATCCTTCCAGTGATCTAGGTCTCTAAGAAATGCCATCTCTCCCTCCAATAGGTCCCTTATTTTTTTTATATATATTTTTTAAATTCTCAGGAAATAAAAAAAATAAAGCTTGCAAAGAATTTAAAAGAAGCAACAGCAAATATAAAAAGAGTTGACCACCAAAAAAGAAACAAATAATTAATTAATGTGACTCTAATTCTGTTGTGGGACATTTGATAACCACCCCCCCCATGTGGGTTTCTAAAAGCCAGTCCCTCGAGTACACAATCAACAGTCAAAATATATTCTCACCAGAGTTTTGTCTTAGTTCTGACAAAAACAAAATTTATACTTCAACTTAAGTATTCTAAACATTCCAGGGATTTGCCTTAAACAAGGCAAACAGATGGTAGAGCTCCAGCCTTAGCATAAAGTATTCATTGTTCTTATTTCTCTAAGATTTAGAATAACTCATGAGTGGGGTCATTTCTACTAAATGACTGACAAACAGACAGATCAAGTAGGAAATAACTCTAGATAATCAAAAATTTAATGGACCCATTTTACAGAAAAAATAAAAAGCAGCCATAAAATTTCTGACCATTACTAATGAGATTATATATTCTTTCATAAAATGTCATAATATACATTTATGAGTTTCTCAAAGAATTATAATTTTGCTCCAAATTTCTATTATTAAGAATTCCATTATACCGAAAAAGGGAATATCTTCAACAAATATAGAATATTCTATCTGCTTCCAAGATGCATGTCATCTTATGATTGTGGACCCAAAGGAATTGATAGATACTATTTGTTACAAAGATGGCCAGGCGCCATAGTCACAGACAGAGTCAACATTCAATTTTTGACTGGAGAGGAACAGAATTTGGTAAGGCAAATTGGCAAAGAGAAATCTCCTAAAGATCTTTTTATGTGCCAAGCACTATGCCAACTCTGTGTTATAAAAATAAACAAAAAAACAGTCACTGCCAAGGAGCTTATAACCTAACTGGAGAGAGATAACATGAAAACAAATAGATGTAAAGAGTTTTAAACAAGATAAATAGGAGGCTGTTAATACAAGAAAGGCAACAGACTTAAACAAGGTTGGGGAAGACTTCTGGTAAAAGATGGGGTTTTAGTTGGGAATTAAAAGAAGTCAGGAATATCAGTAGTCAGAGCAGAGAAGGGAGCATGTTTGAGGTATAGGAGAGAGTCAAAGAAAATGCCCAGAGTTGAGAGATGCAGGGTCTTATTCATGGAAGATCTAAGAGGCCAGAGTCACCAGGATGGAGTAAGGTATAAGAAGACTGGAAAGGTAGGAGGGGGATAGGCCATGAAGAGCTTTGAACAAAGGAGAAGAGGATAGGGAGGATGGGGATGAGTCTTGAAAGAAAGAATAAGGAGAAATTTCTCATCAAAGTGAATATTCGGATCTGATGAGAGGAAGGGAGTTGTTTGAAAGGCCTGAGGAGAGAAAAGATTTGGGAGAGTGACTGTGAGAGTTATAGAAGGAAAGTGTCCCTTGCTACATCAGGGATCCAGTTGATATACAAATAGAAAATATTTTAGTGGGCCCAATGGTCATGGTTGTGAGTTCCTCCTGTGGTGTTCAGCAACACAAGAGAAGATTAGAGAATAGGAACAAGTTTGGGGCTTGGCATCTCTGGCCAGAAATCTGTCAATCCTATATCATAAAGTACAAACCAGAAATCCAAATCCCATTTTCAGATGCTCTATTCTTACCCAAGTGTTCACTCCCCAAATTCAGTTTTCTCTTCTGAATACCTTTCCTGTATTAGGCAATAGAGAGGAAAACATAATCCATGCCCTTTAATATTAAGCTTCTTACAAGAGTCTTCATGGTCATTGCCAATATTCCTTAGGTCCCTTTTGGTATTGTCAATTGTGCCCATGTGAATCATCAAAAATGATTATTTGTCATTCATTTTGATAAGGAGAAATTCTCTGAATTATCTTGGATACATGCCCCGACACTATAATAGACTTCCCTATTGTTATCAGGGACACCCAGTAATGCAGTGGCTAGAACATCAGTGGTATAGTAAGGAGGATCTGAGTTCAAATCTGACCTCAGACACTTATTGGCTGTGTGATATTGGGCAAGTCACTTAACCCTGATTGCCTCGGAGTCACTAACTTAACTAACTTACCAGTCACTGTTCATTGTAGCCACCATCTTTCCAAGCATCCAAGCTTATAATCTAAGAGTCATCCTTGATTCTCCACTCTCTTACCCTTGATCCCACCATATAGCATCTCTCAAATATGCCTCTCTAATGAAAACCACCATCACATCGCACTAGGATGACCGCAATAACCCTCTGGGTACTATACCTGTTTCAAGTCCTTCCCCATTTTAATGAATCCTCCATTCAGCCACCAAGCCACATCTCAAGTCATCCTGATTCATATCTGGCCACTGGACTCAAAGGGCTCTGGAGGAAAAAGTGAGGCTAATGATTTAGCACATCAACCCCTCATTACAATCCAAATTACTTGCTTTTCATGACACCACCTTCATGATGTTGTGGTCTTCAAGAACAAAGGACAATCATCATCATCATCATCATCATCATCATCAGTCTCCTCAACTCATTAGTGAATAGTTCCATCCTAATGGATTTATCCCCATGCTTTTTAAAGTTTTTAATATAAAGGGGCATTTTATTTTTGCAAACTTTTTCTGTGCCTATATAATCAGTTATTTTTATTGTTTTTCTTGTTAAGATGACCTATTATAGTTACAATTTCCTACTCCTAGACCAAATTATACATTCCTGGTGTAAATCTAACCTTATCATTGTGTGGTCATTATACATATCCTTAAGATACGTAGTCATATCCTCTTTGCTAAAATTTTACTCAATAATTTGGCAACAATATCTTTTAGAGATAGTGGTCTACAGTTTTTTTTCCTTGCTTTCTCTCTCCCTAGATTAGATATCAAGACCACAATTTTCTCATAGAAAGAGTTTGGTCAGATCGCTTCTTTCTCTATTTTCACATACAGTTTATATTATACTGAAATTAATTATTATTTGATAACATTCACTTATAAATAATCTGGTCCTAGATTTTTTCTTTAGAATTTGTTTTATTTTAATGTTCAGCTGAGAAAAATTATTTTCTATTATGTTAATAACCAATTATTAAATTGAAATTAAGATCTTTCCCTTCATTTCCTCATTCAAGAACTAGCTAGCCCTATAGGAATCAGTCAGTCTCTGAAGGACATTGCTGACAGATGAGATTTCCCAAATCTTCAGGGAACTTGTTCCTTTATCTTGGGCAGGACCCTACCCAACTAGAAGACCTTATTTTTGTTTAGAGATTGCAGAATCTAATCTAGATGAATTACCACCCTAAAGCATTAAACCCATATACTGTCCCCACATTGGAGTTTAGGGTAACCCAGCTTATGAAGGAGAAAACCAAACAGAGTAATCAGGATGAATCCCTTTGTCCAGATTGCTTGAGGAGACTGAATCTCATAATCCAACCACATTCTCAACAGGAAGTGCTCAGTCCACCTCCTCATTTGAAAGTGTTCCTCCTTGGGATGGGAATTCAGGGAAGCCTGGAAGGATTTGCATGAACTGATACTGAGCGAGCTGAGAAGAACCAGAAAAACATTGTACACCCTAACAGCAACATGGGGGTGATGATCAGCCTTGATGGACTTGCTCATCGCTTCAGTGCAACAACCAGGGACAATTTTGGGCTATCTGCAAAGGAGAATACCATCTGCATCCAGAGAAGGAATTATGAACTTTGAACAAAGACAAAAGAATATTACATTCAAATTAGGGGGGAAAAAGTTATGTAATTTTACTATCTCATACTTTATCTTTCTTCCTTGAGGATATGATTTCTCTCTTATCACATTCAACTTAGATCAATGTATAACAAGGAACCAATGTAAAGACTAACAGAATGTCTTCTGGGGGGGTGGGGGTAGGGGCATGGAAGCAAGAATGGGGGGAAAATTGTAAAACTCAAAATAAATAAAATCTTTCAAAAAAAGAAAATGTACCTCCTTATTAATTTTTCATCAATCAAGGTTGATTTTTCACCTGTCAGGGGCACACTTTTCTAATCTGCATTAGATATCTGGTTACCAAGAGAAGCCAATGACCATCGATTTATTGGTTATCAATTAGATTAGTTAAAAATTGATTATAAATCTGAGAAAAACTCTTTTCTCTCAGACTTTTCATTCATTCCATAGCCTTATCTCCTCAAATCAATTCCTCTTTCTTGGTTCTCCTCCTTCCCTCTCCCCTTCTCTCTACTCCATGCTATCTACATTCCGGGAATGAATTCTCCCCGGTGCAATCTCTTGAAAGCTCTCAATTTCTTGAATGGGACCATTAAGGGATCATTTCTTTTTTTTTTTAGGTTTTTTTTTTGAAAGGCAATGAGATTAAGTGGCTTGCCCAAGGCCATACAGCTAGGTAATTATTAAGTGTCTGAGACCAGATTTGAACCCAGGTACTCCTGACTCCAGGGCTGGTGCTCTATCCACTATGCCACCTAGCTGCCCCAAGGGACTATTTCTTATGTGAAGCCTTCTCTGCAAACTTCCAGAGAAGAGTGGTATCTCCCCATAAATCTTTTTCTACCTCTTTCTTTTCCCTCATTCCACCATTCCACCTCAAGACAAAATTGTTTCTGTTGTTTCTCTTACTATACCAGTGACAAAGTCTAAGATATAATAAGACCTTGTTGATTATTTCATATTTCCAACCTCTCTGAACAAACAAGTGAGTTAGGCATTGCATATATTATCATATTATAGATGAAGAAACAAAAGCTCAGAGAAACCATGTGAATGACCCCTGGTCACATATCCATTACCTGAGCCAGAGTCAGGACTCAAACTTAAGGGTCTTGATCCTACCAATGCTAAGCTTCAGTAAATAAGAAAGCTGAAGAATGAGTGCCAAATCAACTTTTTTATTGTGTCTGGGAAAAGGTGAATAAAATGTGGGTAAGTTGCATGAAGCATGAGAATACAAAGCAAAATGTTGGGGTCCTCTGAGAAGGTGAATGACTGCCTCTCCCAAAAGGGAACAAGTGACAATTGCTTCCTAAGAGGTTGCCTTTGACAGTTCCGAGATCTTTGCCAAGATACGATCCTTGTTTTCTCTGACATTTAACTTTGAGTCCTCCAGGAGTTGAATAACCTCATCATCAGAATAGTCTCTGAAGCGGAATGTCTCATATGTCTGCCATTTCTTCTCAATGACCTCTAAAACAAAGAGAGACAGAGATACCATGATGTTACCAAGGAGTTCTTCCTGGCCTGTTCATTCATTAGGAGAGTGTCAGTTCTGAAGTCTTGTCATCAAAGCAACTATAGGAACAGGAGGCCACAGAATCTCAGAGCAGCAAAGGATACGAGGGATTCTCCTTTCACAGACTAGTGCAGAATTCATCTCCAATTGTCCAGATCTATATATCTTGCTACTGCATCCAGATAACTCCAAAGGAGAGAATGACTTTGCTCAATCCTGCCTCACTTAAATCCAATTCACTTGCAAATCAAAACATCTCCTTCCTGATGCCATGATCTTCTTCGAGAATAAAGGACAAACTGGGGCGGCTAGGTGGCACAGTGGATGGAGCACCGGTCCTGGAGTCAGGAGGACCTGAGTTCAAATCTGACTTCAAACACTTAATAATTACCTGGCTGTGAGGCCTTGGGTAAGCCACTTAACCCAACTGCCTTGCACAATTTTTTTTAAAAATTATTATTAATAATAATAATAATAATAAAAGGACAAACCACAGCAGAAACCTGCCATTCTTAACAATTGATCACACAACCTCAAATCAAAGGTTTCCAGTAACAATAGAAAAAGAATACCTTAATAATGCCTCCTTGACATACTTGATGACAGTGATGATGCCTCCCAAAATCTTCTGATTTACAGACACTTAATTCCTTCAACCATCCTTCATACAACCTAGTCTCCATGTACCTCCCCATTCTGGGCACCTTTGGACATGGAACTAGGTATATCTTAGAAACCTTTATAGTTTTTCCAGGGCTTTATCTCTCACCTCTCTTTATTGTTTAGCTCTTTCCAAAGTTACTAATAATCTCTTAATTGTATAATCTAATGCTCTTTTCTTAGGTATAGCCCTTCTTGATCTCTCTGTAATTTTTGTAGATCAGTCTTCTCCATGATGATGATTATAATGATGATGATGATGATGATGATGATGATTGTGATACTACTCTTTCCTAGTTCTCTTCCTATTGATCTGACTACTCCTTCTCAGTATCCTTTGCTGAATTCTTCTGTTTTGAGCTCCCTTATTTACTCATTCTAGTATTTTACTTGGTGATTTGCCATGGATTTAACTGTCATACTGATGATTCTCAAACCTATTTATTCAGCCCCAACCTCTCTCCTGATCTCTGGTCTTCCATCTCCAACTACCTGTAGACATCTCTAACTCAACATTTCCAAAACTGAACTTATCCCTTCCCCCAAACTCTTGCTTCTTCCTAACTTACCAGTCACTGGTCATTGTAACCACCATCTTTGCAATCATCCAAGCTTATAATCTAAGAGTCATCCTTGATTCTTCACTCTCTTACCCTCTAGATCCAATCAGCAGTCAAAGTTTATCAACTCCCCCTATATAGCATCTCTCAAATATGCCTCTCTAATGAAAACCAGCATCACATCACACTAGGATGACTGCAATAACCCTCTGGGTACTATACCTGTTTCAAGTCCTTCCGCATTTTAATGAACCCTCCATTCAGCCACCAAACTGTGTTTTTATGCTAAAACAAAGCTCTGACCCTCTCACTCCATTCACCCTATTCAATAAACTCCAGTGGCTCTCTAGCACCACTACATCAAACATAAAATTTTGTAACTGGCATTCAAAGCCTTTCATTTTCTCTCCCTCCCCCTATTCCAGTCTCCCTTCTCTCTCTCTCTCTCTCTCTCTCTCTCTCTCTCTCTCTCTCTCTCTCTCTCTCTCTCACACACACACACACACACACACACACACACACACACACACACACATATTTTTCATCCAGTGACACTGGCCTCTTTCCTAACTTCTATGCACTTTCATTGGTTCCAAATCCCATTCCTGAAATGCTCCTCATCTCTGCCTACTGGCTTTCTTCAAATTCCCATTTTTAAGCTTTCCAATAAACTGTTCCCAATTCCCAATTTCCCAAAACTAATGTCTTCCCTTTATCCATTCTCTCCCATTTATCTTCCCTAAGTCTTTCTCACACATGATCATTTGCATGTTGTCTCCCCCCACTAGACCATGAGCTCCTTGAAAGGAGGAACAGTCTTTTGTCTTTCTTTGGATCCCAAGTATCTGGCAAATAATAGACACTTAATAATGGTTTGTTAACTTACAAAAAAATGTCATAGTGAATAGAGTGTGATACCTAAACTCAGGGAGACTTGAGTTCAAACCTGCCTCAGATATTTACTAGCTAGGTTGTCCTAGGCAAGTTATTTGGCTTCCATGTGCCTCAGTTTCCTTATCTGTAAAATTGAGATAATAAGAGCTCTATTTCACAGGGTTGTTTAAAAGCCTGAATGAGATAAGTTATAGGAAGTATTTTGCCAACTTTAAAGCACCACATAAATGCTAGTCATTGTTCCATCAGAGAGTGTGTCTATAAGCCTGAGTCAGTCTCCTATTGACTGAGTCCATGGAACAGCACCTGAAAGTCAAAAGATGGTGCCTCTGACATGAGAGCAGTGGGAAGACTTCCAATAATTCTCCCCTTAATACCAGAGGTATTGGTTCCCTGATGTGAATTTGGAGAAGGTTATGGGAATCACCCTATTCATTTGGGGCAATTTAAAATCTTGTCAGAATTCTAATTCAAAATTGTTCAATTTGTACAATCAGTAGTGGAAAAGGGTGATGGATTCAGTCTCATAAGACCTGGCTTCTGACCCTGCCTTTGCTACTCAAAATCTGTTTGTCCTTAGGCAAGTCACTTAAAAGCTGAGGGTCTCAGTTTCCTCATTGTAAGATGAGAGCTATATTGCTTCTGTGGTCCCTCTCAAATTCCAAATCTTTGAACAATGAAAAATAGGAAGCTTATAAGCTTGAAATTTTGCTATTATACATCTGTCCCATTGATGTTTTGTTTAGTGCAGGGCAAGTCTGTAGTATAGCAATTTGGAGAGAGAAAGGGATTGGACTGAGCAGTTATTGAAAGAAGAAGAACCAAAACTTTTGGAGAGACTTAGCAAGTTTCCTTAACATAGAGGGGAGACATTCCACAGATTGTAACCTCCTATGTTAATACTAGAAAGTCAAGGGATATTTGCTAATCTTGCTATGAGTTACCAATTTGGGAATATTTACAAGAGAACAGCCCATTAGAACTGTAGATATTCTGATCTTTAGTTGGTGACACTGTTGGACACTGGACTAGGCTCCTAAGATATATCATGTTCATTAAATTAGAAAATAGAACTGATGTTCTCAGTTATTTCTGACAAATACACAAGCCACCAAGTGAGGGGAGCTCTTTTTTACAAGCTGCTGCTGAAGGTCCTGAGGGGCAAGTCAGAAAATTAGAAACAACCTGCAGGGCTGAATGGAATCCATGGGCAAGCTTGAGAAATCCATGTAAAGAAGGTTGTGACAAGACCTTCCTGCCTTCGTTCCCATTTTCTTCCCTCCCCTGAAATGAGCAAACCCCCCATCTAATTGACCACAAGCCTCACTGTTGTACCCACTTAATAAAGGTAAGCTGACTTGATTCAACATCTATCCCTTGGTTAATGTGAACTTAGAGCCCCACCTCCACCAACCCATTGCCTGGTACCTCAATCGCAGTGTAGCCCAAAATCCATACCTGCGCTGCCACAATTCACTCTATTGAAAAGTGGAAAATGCATGACCACAGGTCCCTTCTCTCCTTCAAAGACGTAACAATCCCAGGGAGCATCAGCATCTTGTTTGAGCCTATCCTTATCCACTGGAGGGAAGGGGATATTGCAGCTTTTGCAGTACTTTTCTGTCTCCGTGATGGTCTGAGGATAAGGGACATAGACCAATTCTGGTTACTACTTGAGGGCTCCAGAACCTGAATGGTCTCTGCAGACTTTCAAGCCTCCTCCTACAATTACATTTTCTAGAGAGGGAACATGAAGCTAGAGAAAGAAAAGGACTTGGCCTTCAGATCACATCATGGGTTGAGGATTAGGACTCAGGTCTCCTAACCCAAGCAAGAGTTCATTCTTGCTTGATTAGTCCTGACCAGGGTCTTTGGGAGGAGAAGATGTTCTTCCCATTACCATAAATGGATCCTCACTGAAGTCAAAAGAGAGGATGATGTCAGAGTTCCGCACTGGGGGCAAGACCAGGGGATAGGCAGAGTTGATAGCCAAGCCAGCATCCATCAAATGTAGATTTTTAACATGTGTGAGATGTTTGGCCTCAATGTCTCCTAGAAGGGGAGACAGAAGAAGATCAGAAACTCAGTCACAAAATCCCAGAATCCTAGAATTGGAGCTGGCCCAATTCATTCCTCATTCAAGATCACATGATCTATTGCCTAGAAAGCAATAGAACCTCAGAGAAGTGTCTACTGCTTCTTATGGCTAGCCTTGGTCTCAACCCACCATCAACCAGAGATACATTCTCTTCCTTTCACTAATAAATCATTCTATAGAATCTCTTTCAAAATCTCTGTCACACTTCTCACTACTGCTTCCATTCTCTACTTTTTATAACTTCTCTTCTGGTCCCCCATGTTAAAAGGGCTCCAAGGATGAACTTCAGTAAGGTGAGAAAAGAGGAGGATGGGTAAAAAAAAAGACACTGTATTCAAATACTTAAAGGGTAGATAGGGGAAAGAATGACTGGATCGTTTTACCTGTTCCTAGCAGAACTAGAAGTAATAGGGAGGGGAAAACATTAAAGGCAGCAAATTTTCACCAGACATGAGAGGAAACTTCCTAATATGTTACTCCATCACTTGACTGTAGGCATTTTTCTTGTTTGTCCACCTTGCCTGGAACAGTCTTCCTCCTTATTTCCCTCCTGGCTTCCTTCTTGATTTCCTTTAAGTCTCAGTTAAAGTCTCACCTTCAGAAAGAAACCTTTCCTGGTCCCCCTTAGTATGAATGACTTTTTTCCCCTTGGTTTCTCCAAGTTATCCATCTCTAACTTGTTTGTACTTAATTATTTACATGCTGTCTTCAACACTGGATTGCAATGACTGGGTTAGTTTTTTGCTTTGTTTTGTTTGTTTTTTAACTTTTTGCCAGTATCTCCAGTATTTAGCACAGTGCCTGATATGTAGCAGATGCTTAAGGAATACATATTGATGTGACACAGCATAACAAAGATCATTGGCCCAACATAGAATGGGCCATTATTGGAATGGTATCCCCATCACTGAAGGTCTTTTCAATTAGAAAGGGGAAAGTCACCTACCAGAGATGGTGTACAACTGTCCAAATCTAGATTGGATAAGGGTGACCACTCCAGCCCTCTTATATTCAAATATTATGATCCAAAAAAGCCCTTACCATACTTATACATAAAGTTCTTCATTGTTCCCCATGTCCATGTTAAGAGACACTGGTTAGTTTTCCACAAAAATTTTAGGTAAGATGAGACACGGCCTAGAAGAAAAGAAATTAGAAGGAGAATCAAAGCTGTCTATAAAGGAAGTCCACCATTGGGAAAAGCAAGAACCAAAAAAACAGGTAAATTCTATAGAGAAAGCAGAGCCATAAGATCTGACTTTGAAATCTGGCTCTGATGCTTACTAGCTATGTGATCTTATTCAAGCTATTTATACTCTTTGGACCTCAGTTTCCCACTCCATAAAATAAGGGAGTTAGACTAGATCAATTCTAAGATCCTTCAAGGCTCTAAATACTCTGATCCTGGGATATTTAAGTGTAAGAATTGAATCTTGGGCCAACCCTTGCCTCTCTGAGGCTCAGTTTCACCACCATGAAGAAAATTGGTTTTGAAAAGGCATTCACAGGTGGTCCTTGAACTGTGACACTGTCTAAAATTTTAGGCGAGTTCATCCCACTCCCCACTGTGCTGACCTGCCTTAAGGGAACACATAGACCATCTAACATTGAAAAGAGAACAGGTATTCCCAAGACCACCCTACCAGGTGGTACCACTGCAGCTGCAGGGAAAATTTCGTATTTCACTCACTCTTTTCCACCAAATCCTTAATCCAGGTCTTTAACAGTAAGACTTGAAAGAGCTGATTTTGTTCATCTTTATTGGTCTTGCTCAATTGTTCAATTATCTCAGCAACAAATGCTGCAGCCTCAACAAAATTTTCATCCCCTGTAAACAGAAAGAGGGTGCAGCAGTCTTGACCCACTCTGAGGGCTGCATATATGCTGAATGAGTGGCTCTGTATCTTAGCCCTTTGAAGCCCATGACTTCAGTTAGTCTAGAACAATGCTGGACAAGAAGTGTGGAAAGCAATGAATACATCCTTCCTACCCCCATGTTCTTTTCATCCTCTCACCCCTTACCATAACTCATCGGTCTAAGGCTAGGCATTGCTACAGAATATTACACTGGGATGCAGTCAGAACTGAGTTTTCTATTTCAGCCAAGGGCCAAATCTCTTCCCTTAAATTGGGGGGCCCTCTGAAGTACATTGTCAGGTCAGGACTGCCTCAGTGATGCAGATATTCCTCTTTCCTCATACTAAGGGATACTCCAAAGAAAGGATTATGACTAAACCTCACACAAGAGTCTCTCTTAGAAATGAAAATTATCTTCTCTTTTAAATTAGGAGATGCCCATCTTGTTCATCAGATCAAGGACTTCCTGGGGATAAGTAAAGGCTATTACTGATAAACACTTCTGGATTAAGCCTTCATTGTGAAAAAGCAAGCTTAGATTTGAAGTCAGAAGACTTTTGTTCATCTTCCAATTCTGCCCCTAACCCCTTTTGGATCTAAAACAAAACTCTCATGTGCCTTTCTGCAAAAGGGTCATTCTAAATATGACATCCTATAAAAGCCTGCTCAAGGGAGGGCTCTCTCAGGAGTACTGAAACAATGCCACTACCCCTTCCTACCGGACATTGTAAACTGTAGACTTTCCAAGTGAGGAAGACAGTCTCCATCTGTTAGGAAGGTGATGATCAAGTTGAACAGCTCTTCTATGATGTCTTTCAAAGTAACTCCTGCTAAGAAAAGTCACAAGGTAATGATATCCCTTCTTTTCTCTTCGGGTAGAAGGCCCTGGAATAGGAGAAATGTATCTGTTCACAGACAGATGCCTACTGGTCCAATACTGAGGCCTGAGAGGACTCAATAATTCTTGCCCTTAAACTGTCCTGAAAAGCAATACCAACACCAAGATTCTTAGAGAGATCTTCTTCGGTCACCTCATTTGATCATCTTAGGAGAAAATTCCTCTTTAGAATCATCTTAATTCTCTTCTTTCTGGATATCAGATTTAGGAGAAAGAGCATCTTGAACTGAATTTGAATCCTAGTTCTACTATTTCCTACTTATCAAATTATTAGTCAAGTCAATTTCCTCTCTGACCGTCTTTAGTTTCCTTATTTCCAAAATGGCAGTGATGTTTGCACGTTCTTTTGGGGCAAAAGATTTGTGGATCTTAAAGCATTATGAATAAAGGAGTGATCATTATTGCTTATTACTTCATTTAAATCATGAAGATGACAGTGAAATGCTGTATGTCACATCCCAATTCTCTCTCATTTCCTCAAAGAGTAAGGAAATACATCAAATAGAAGGATTTGAGATCAACCATTCAAGCAAGATTATTAATACCCTACTGTGTGGGGTTTATAAACTGGGTTTATAAATATAAAGAATAAGGTAATCCTTACAGTCATGGAGCTTTCGTTTCACTGGAAAAGACTACCAGTCTATCTGTACAAATGTGAAGAATAACTATTGAGATAAGAGCTAAACTTGTAGTTTTGTTGACATCTCAAGAAAGGAAAACTCCCTCTCTATCAATGTAGGTTGTCACTTTCCCAGCAATTAAAGTCCTAGAGAGGTGGCTAGAATACCATGCCTTGGATCACAGTCAATATATTTTTCAGATAGTGCAGATGCAAGTCAAGGGAGTTGGCCTTCTAAATAAAGTAATTTTTGTCTATGTATCGAGGACAACTGACTTGGCTGTCCTAAAACCATTTCATAAATTGATGTGTTGAATCTCAAAGGGATGAAATGAGGAACCTAGTTAAGAAGTATGGCTCCCACTAACCACAAGGTGTCATGCTATCCAGCTTGAATCATGAACCATTGAATCCTGTCTACACAATCTAGCTCATAAAAATTTCAGCCAAGATAGGCACCTCCACAACAGAGTCACTATGAGTCTGGAAACAATTGTACGATTCATATATTCTAATGAATCTCTAACTCTCCAATAAGATGGTACCCCAATAGCCACCAAGTTCAGTGCTTTCATGGGAACCACTCTAAGTGTTGTGTGAGTGAAATGTTTCCCCTTTTTTATATAATATTTTATATAATCTTTTTAATTGCTAAAAGAAACAGAAAAAAATATCCAAGTGAAAGATAACGGATAAAATGAACTTGAAAATAAACTCAACCATCAAAGAAAAATGCTTTAGATGTCTATGAACTTGAAAGAAAACTCCCTCCACATAAATTTATCAACAGGATCTAATGGAATATAGATCAGTTGAGGTAGGGAAGACTGCAGGGCATTATGGTTTATTCATTCATTTGTATATTATTATATAAAGAATTTGAAGATTTAAATAGACATTATCAATCAAATGCCTATTTAGAATGCATGGAATAATTATATAATATCCATTAGGATCATTCTTGTCAAAAAAGTAAAATGTTTTAGTTTCACATCATAAAACAGAAATATATCCTTGTTTATGAAGAGAGAGGTCCTAATTTGAAGCATTATAAATTAGATAGAGAAAACCAGAAGATATGGAAAATAGGATGAGAAATTAAGCACAGGAGTCAGAGAAGGCATAAAGAGAAAAATATAGAAGGTGTTAGGGATTGATCAAGGTTTTGCAGCTGACGTCAGTAGTTGTTTGGCTGGAGAAGAGTTCTGCAGGTTCTTGAAGGTGGTTGGAAAACAACAGAATCTTCTTTCTTTCTATGGACAAGCTGTTTGGTTCATTGTCACCCAGTGCCACTTGCTAGATAGGAAACCTTTCAGGGTGCCTGGATTGCCCTTGACTGGCCTTTGTAGCTTGAGAATGGAGAACGTCTTATAGTCCTTATTAGTTTGGCTGATTTCAGATTTCATGGAACTGCTTTTCACCAAAAAAGCATATTATATTGAAGAGCCTAACATCTTATCAATGCATTGCCATTGGCAGCTATGTGTTAAAAGAATTTGACATTGCTTCAACAGCCCAAGGACAGTAAAGTGTCTTTGCTCAATAGGGGAGCAACTAGCTGACAAATGGTTTTGCCCACCAAGTGATCCATGCTACAAATGAAAGAGATCAAAAATTCTAAAATCTATTCCAGAGTCATTTGTTGCCCCCAGCCCATAGATTTCTGTATTTGTTTGACTTACTGCTTGACTTCAGTAAATATGTGTCCACTCCACTTTCCCTTCTCTACCCCCCACCTTGGGGACACTGTGCCTTACTGGGAGTGTTGCCCCGGCCTATGGATAGACCATAACCTTTCCATTATTCCTGTGTTTGGCTACTACTAAGGAAATGTTATGGTTACTTTTGCCTTATTATTTAGGAAATACTTCATGAAAAAGTGAAAAAAATGGCCCTTTTTTCTCCCCATAAAGTTAGAGGAGTTGATTGGATTTCCCTAAAATCATTTTACAAGCTGACCTGCTAAACCTCAAAGGGATAAAACAATGAGCCTAATTAGGGAGCCAGGCTCCCACTGAGAACAAGGGCCGGACTGTGAGATATAAATCAAGAACTGATTCTACATCACATAATCCAGGCTCATGAAAATTGTAAGTAAGATGCCTATATTTATATTATCATAATTACCCAATATGACCTTTTAAAAACTGATTCTTGGGACAGCTAAATAACACAGTAGATAGAGGACTGACCCTGGAGTCAAGAGGACATGAATTCAAATTTGACTTCAATACTTAACTCCAGTTGCCTCAATTATATGATTCCCAGGGTCAAGTCCATTCCCAAGGTATCAGAGGTTTCAAGTTCAGTTACTTACCATCAGGTTCAGTAATGAGGAAGGATGCCTGGGTTCTTGAATGATGGGTAAGTTTCTTAAAGAAATCTACAAGGAAAATGGAAATTCTTTCACTAAGGGTTAAGAGAAATGTCCATCCTGGCCCCAAATCCCACTTATTCCCCCACCCTCCTCTGAAGTCTGGTGAAAATTTGTTTCTCACACCTACCCATGATTCCTTGGAGCATAGCATCTTTGTCAGCCAGAACACTGCTACATAATGCTGAAGAGAAAAAGAAGAGTAGGAGAATATCATAGAAAGGAAATCAAGGCTGGGTTCTTATTTGGCACATTGAATCCCTAAGTACCAAAAGAGCACTGCTCTGTCCATTTGTCCTGCCTCTGGACAGAGGCATTCAGATTAGTAGAGGCATTCAGATTAGTAGAAAGTAGAGACACCCAAATACCCAATAAGGACATGTAAGTAAAGAATATTTCACACCTGGGTATGATTTACATTTACATTTGATTACATTACAAATTATTCCATTTTCCATGTAATTTCAGAAAATTATATGAAGAATTAATAAGGGAGTGATCTCACACAGTTCTTTTTCTTTTTAGATTTTTGAAAGGCAAATGGGGTTAAGTGGCTTGCCCAAGGCCACACAGCTAGTTAATTATTAAAGGTCTGAGGCCGGATTTGAACCCAGGTACTCCTGACTCCAGGGCCGGTGCTTTATCCACTGCACCATCTAGCTGCCCCAATCTCACACAGTTCTGCTGAAGCTTTTCAAGCTACTCCTATTCTCTCCTGGATCAATAAAGTTGAAGGACCCAGGTTTACAATTGGATGCCAAAGGGTGCAAGAGTAACATGTAAAGGAGGGATAACCTCATTGCTCCAAATGAATGATAGATTCAATCCTCACCTCGCAGGTAGGAGAGATCCCTTTCAGGTTCTTGTTGGATGAGTTTCCCTCCCTCAAACTTGCTCCCACAATAAGTGGTAGAGACATAAGTACCAGGTTCCGAGTAGCCGAGTGTTGAGTAGCCAGCCCAATCAGGAGTGAATTCAAACCAGGCATCTGGGAGAGACCATAACCTTTCCATTATTTCTGTGTTTGACTACTACTGAGTAAATGTTGCGATTACTTTTGCCTTATTATTTAGGAAAAACTTCTTGATTAAGAGTCAATGGTAAAAAAAAAAAAAAAAAAAAAAAAAAAGAGTCAATGGTCCTTTTTTTTGCTCTGGTCCCCCATAAGACTAGAGGAATTCATTGGATTTCCCTAAGGTCATTTCACAAACTGACCTGCTAAATCTCAAAGGGATGAAACAATAATCATAGTTAGGGAGCCTGGCTTCCATTGAGAACAAAGTAGGACTATAAGATATAAATCAAGAATTGATTCTACTTCACATAATCCAGCTCATAAAAATTGTAAGCAAGATGAGTATATTTATGTGATCATAATTACCCCCATATGACCTTATAAAAATGGATCCTTAGGACAGCTAGGTGGCAGAGTAGATAAAGGACTGACCCTGAAGTCAAGAGGATATGAGTTCAAATTTGACCTCAGATACTTACTACCTGTTTGACCTTGGGCAAGTCACTAAGGATTTGGTGGGCACGTTTTATTTCAGGGTAGGAATCGCAATAGGAATCATAAGATTCACACAATGATCTGGGGTTTCCATAAGGATAGACTCACATAGTCTGAGGCTTAGTATCCAGCTACATTCACACTAAGACATATTTCCACTATCACCTCAGAGAAATCGATTCACTAGGCAAATCTCTTCCTAGTGGCTCCCTGGTACTAACTAGTTGGACCAAATCAAAGAAGGAGACTGGACTAAACTCAGTGGGAGAAAACCAGATGGGTCAGTGCCCCATTGTTCACTTAATACAGTACTTGGAACACAAATTGTAAACCCAAAAACTCAAGTTTTAAAAGACTGAGGATCTCAGGAGCATGGAGAAGAGGAATGTTTTTGGTAATGGCCTATAACAAGTGTGTGATACTTATATTTCTATGACAGTCAAATTACAGCAGGGTGCTCTCCTTCTAGGAGAGAAGAATAACATGACAGTGAGAGTTAAAAGGAACATCAGTAGCCATCTAATCCAATTCACATTCACCCTGCCCCTAATTGCCTCATACATTTGGCAAGTGATTATCCAGTATCTGCTGGAATAGCTCTAGGAAAAATGAAGAAGCCACCTCAAACATGGGGAGCACCAAGGGAGGCCACCAAGGAAGAGATCACCTCAACAGGGAGGTCACCAAGAAAGGCACCATGACAGGAAGGAGGCAACTCTGCTTTGAAACAATTCAAATGATGGGGGAATTTTCAAGACATCATGGTTTTTTAAATTCCCCCCCCCATTGCCCTCTGACATGAAGTAGAACAAATCCAATCCCTCCTCCAAAGGACAGCTACCCATATATCTGAAGACAACTGTCATGTACCCCCAAATCTTCTTTGTCAGTGTAAATCTTCCCAGTCTTTCAACTAATTCTCATGTCTTGAATTTGAGATCCTTCAGCAACCAGGTTGCCTTCCTCTGGGTACTCTCCATCTTAAATCATGGTATCCAGAACTAACAATGTAGCAATAAGGAGATCAAATTATTCAGAGGAAATTAAGCTATATTTAAAAAAAACTTTTTAAAAGTAGAAGTGGGGCTTCAATGTGAAAATAAAAAGTTTAATAAAACATGAAGAAGCAGAGGGGAAATAAGGAGGAAGGATAAAGGAAGAATGTCACAAAGAGGAGGAAGAAATGTGTGCCTTTGAACATTTGAAACCTAGAAAGCAAAGTTGAGAAGAAGAGGGAGCTAACTCTACATTGATGAGGAAGTTATATATTCTCTATTAAGGTAGAGCCACAGTGACTATTAGGTGAGACCTCGGGAATGATTAGGGGTAAATAAGAAGAGAAGAGAATTAGAGTCATTCAACACCTCCCCATTGAGTTATGGTCAACCATCTATTTGTTGACATCCATCTGAAGCAAAAACAGAAAACCTACCAAGATTTGTCAAAATGGATAAACACCACAAACTTCTCAATATCCAAGCACAAATACTGTTGTTGGATAAAATTGAAAATGGATAGCCAAAGATTACAAAGTCTTGGGGGGGGGGGGAGTTAAAGACTACAAGGGCCCATGGAGTGTTGTTATTTGTTCCCTCCTGTCTCTCAACAAGAGGTGCCAAAATGAAAAACTGATCTGAGAAATGAACAGCAGACAAAGTTGATATCTAAGAATGTAGTTTAGGATTCCCAGACCTCGAATATTTAATATGGGAATGACAGTCTACTGGAAGAGGAATAAAACAAAGCTAATGAAATCATGAAAGGGACATGTTTCAGTGTCCTGCCAACATGATCAGAAAGGCTTCCAACAGAAAAGAATGGAGCAGGGGGACCTGGCTCTCTACCTGTCTATACATGGATATGGGTATGTGTATAAACACATTCTCCAAGGTAGATCCCGGAGATAAAAGTTATAATGAAGAATAGCAATTGAGAACCCAGAAGACCAGAGAAGGCAAAAATCCAAGCCAAAAGGTCAGTAAGAACTTATCTTTAGGCATTTACATATAAGTAGATCAGATCAAGCGACTTTGCCAAGCCTCATATAGGCATACAAGAAGACAAATTTGAATTCATATGTGTAACTTAGATTTGGCAGAATAAGATCACTGACTGGAATATGATTCTAGAAGGATGTAATGTTTATTTTTTTAAGCAAGATAAATAAAAAGTGGGTGGAACAACATGAAATACTAAGAGCATATGTTCATATAAAGGAATCTAAGAAAATCAGAGGAAGCTAAGCATGACTGAGAATTTGGGTGGAAAAGCAATAGAGAACCAGAAGATATTTTGTCATTGGAGTATAGTGCAGATCACCTGGAGAGAAGGAGAAACTAGATGAGCACCTCAAAAAACAGATCACAAACCTGGTTCTGGCACAGAACTGGGATACTGTGGAGATGGGGGCTTTTAATTATATAGTTAACTCTTGGAGTTTCCTCTCTACCAACAGCAGAGAAGTTCATAACCTCTTGACTCACATTAGTGCTCATTTCTTCCTTCAAAAGACTGAGGAACCAACAAGGGGAAAATCCATGCTATGATTCTCACTAAAATTTCCTAAAGAACAGGCTATTAGCAAATCACCTGACAAAGTTTTGGGGGGAAAACAATGGATATGTATGCCCTAGATAATACTATAATTTGTGAATTCAGCACTATTTATATGGGCCAATTCAAAGGGTAATTTTTGATTCAATATTATCTTCAAAGAAGGTTCCCCCAGGGATCTGCTCTTCTTCCAGTACTGTTTTGACTATTTCTATCAATTTCTTGAATAAAGGCATAGATAATTCATCAAATTTGGAGATAACATAAACCTGGGAGGTACAGGCAGTCAGCACAACAGTCAGGATCCCCAAAACTTTTAACAGGTTACCTACTAAAGTATTGGGCTAAATCTAAAAAGATGAAGTTCAATCGAGATTCTAAGTCCTTTACTTGAGCTCTAAAAGGCAATTTTTCAATTATAAGGAAAGTGGGAAGCATGCTTTGTCAGTGGTTTGTCTAACAAAGATGTGTATTTAGAAGGCAGTAAGCTCAATATGAATTAGTCATAAGATATAGCAGTCCCCAAAACTGATGCTATTTGAGTGACATTGAGGAATAAAGTGATAGTTTCATTGTATTATGCCTCAGTTTATACCTCATCTGAAAGATAGTGTTTAGTTTTGGAATTTTAGTATAGTTTTAAATATAATTTTATGGATATACTATCATAGATAATTTTAATATAGTCACCTTTAAAATATGAGAAGTGAGCTGAATGAAGGAAATCAGAGAAACTAGACCATGTAGATGAAAAGGAGTGTTCCAAGCAAAATGGACAGCTAGCAGCAAGGAGAGGCAAGATGGAACATTATATTCAAGAAATAGCAAATAAGCTGGTGTTGCTGGGCTGTAGAATATTTGGAGAGGAATTAAATATGCTAAGATTGGCAAAGTAGGAAGGGGACCAGGTGGCAAAGAGTTTAACATGTCAATTAGGGAATTGTATCCACTGGTCAGGAATGGTGACATGAGGATTCTTGTTCTGGTTTGGGTTGGATTCTATGGATGGTTACTAAGATTCCCTTTAATTCTGAAGTTGTGTGAAGATTCCATAAACTTTTCCTCAGAAAGATCTCCACTCCTTGGACTCCCTAGACCTTCCTAGGACCATCACCCTGGTCATACACTGCCTGATGCCACTGCCCTAAATAGGCCTTCTGAGCAGATATCTTGCCACCCCACCCTAAGTCTCCTCTAGGGTTGATGCCAAGGCCATACTCACGTTGAGTTTTCTCCTTTTCACCAATCTTAAGGTTTTCTTCAATGGCGGCGAATATGGGATATGGCACAGTTCCCATCTCAGACTGAAGTCTCACTTGGGATAGACGGGTATTAATAAGCTGATAGGATTAAGAGGAAAAGATTACAATATAGGGAAATGGAAAAGGATCTAGGGAGCTGTGACCACCACAGAGCTAGGAGGTTCCAGGAACTTACCAATTCAGAGGATTTACAGTTGGAAAAAATCTTAGACCATTATTGCAACTTCAAACTTGTCATTTTTCAAGTAAGGAAACTGAGGTACATAGAGAGAAAGATATTTGCCCAAGGTCACACAGAGAATCATCAGCAAAGACAGGATTTGAACCCAGATCTAAACAGGTCTCTTTGGACTAAGGTCAGGCTGGTGGTCACTGTCTCACCACCAATAAGTTAACATGAGATCATCCCACAGTGCCCCAACATTTGATATAGTATCTGACTTAATAAACGTTAATTGATTGACCAGTAAGCCAGAGGTCTGGGCTGGGACAGCCAGCCAGAAAAAATAGAATGGGAACAACTTCACCCCACAATGAAACCTCTCCCTGCTCCCAATTCCTCTGAGTACCAAAGGAGAGCTTACTTCCTTTGTAAAGAAGTAGACGAAGGAATAAGACCAGAAGTCAGTGAGGGAATAGTCATCCCTCTCTGCAGCCTTACAGAGCCCATCCAAGGCAACAAAGGTCTTCCAGGAGCCCTCCCGCAGCCGCCTCTGGAGCTCAACCTCTGCCTTTTGAAGGTCTTCCCACCCATCATCACTCTGGGTGTAGAGGGAGGCCATGCACCTAAGGGATGAAAAAACCATCTGTCAATCAGACTGTAACTGGCCAGTCTTTTCACCAAAGTCATTCAGTCATAGAACCCTGGGAAAGTGATTCATTTCTGTCTCCTCAGTTTCCTCACTATATAGTAGGAATAATGATGGCTCTTACCTCTCAGGGGGGGTTGCAGTGAGGGCCCAATAAGAGAGCATTTATAAAACTGCTTAGCCCAGAAGTGGTGTTTGGATGACCCTTCACTCTGAAAACCCATTGACTATGAGCCCAATGAATCCTACTTTAGTTTTCAAAGTACTGTATACTATTGCTCTGTTTTGTTCTACAAAGCCCATTATTCCTCTCCAACTCTTTCTAGTTTCACCAATTTATTTGTCATTCATTGTGTCCTCTAAGAAACTCTTTCAGTATTCTTTGGGTAGATGGTTTAAGCTTGGGCATGGAACATGCAGGAAATTTAAGGAGTGGGATTTATTGAGAGCCTCAGAGTGAAGTCAGGTTCCCTTTCCCATTGTGAAACTGGGGATTCCCTCCCCAGAGAGTATGATAGATACACAGACACACACACACACACACACACTCTTACCAGGTGGAGCCAGAGACCCCTGCAAGATATGTGACCATGTCCAGGATCCCCAGATGACTCAGTTCGGTAAGGACACCTTGGCAGGCTATTGTAGCCCTCAAGCCCCCACCGGAGACCAGAACAGAAACAATGGGGCTCTAGGCACAGGAGAGAAAGAGGTGAAAGTAGCTTTCCAGGGTTTCTGCCTGGGAAAGGAAGTGAGAAAGGAAAGTGTTACATCAGGAGAGAGGAATGATAGATAGCTTTCTCATTTGGGTAAGGTGTAGAGGAAGTTACACTCTAAGATGAGAGTGAAGAGGGGTGATGGAATTCCCACTGAAAGGAAGAGAGGAAAAGGTTAATGAATTTCTCCTGGAGAAAAAGGAGAAACTATAAAGGTATCAGGAGGGAAAATACCCGGGTGGAAAGATAGAGGGTCAGAGATCAAGAAAGCAGGAAATGGAAAGGCTGAAATTGAGTCCATAAAAGAATCAGGCAAGTCTCAAACAGGGGAAACTTCTGTAGAACATTCAGATACTCCTGGGTTCTACAGGGAACATCGGCCCCATGGTCCCATACCTTTTTGGTATTGATGCCCAACTTCTGCAGGGCCATCAAGACCTTCTTCCCCCGATTTTGCACTGCTACCTTCTCTTCTTCTGATATTCCAAAATGGACACTGATGTTAGATCTGCACAGAATATTAGAAGGCTTGTTATAAACATCTCCTTGGGTTCAAGCCCTGGACCCTGAGTTACCTGACCAGTGTTGAACTCTGCCCTGGAATTGGTTTCTAGCCTTTGCTTCCAATATGCCACCCATGGAACCACCTACCCCAAACCTTCTTTGTTTTGGTCAAATCCACTCAAATATTAAGTTGGCTATCACATCTGCCAAGGACCCCCCTTCTCACCTCTCATCCTGTTTGCCAGGTTGACTCATGGTGCTGAAAGCAGCATGCTGTAAAAAAAAACAGAGGCTAGGAGAGGCCCTTTATAGAGACCCATTAGTAAGGCTGACTCCAATCCTCCAACCCCGCCCTTACCCTCATCAATTCTCATATAGATAGAGTACCCCCTGAAAACTCCTTTAATCATTTAAGGTTCTACTTGGCATCTCTAACCCCTCCATCTCCATTTTCACTTCTCTGCCCCAAGTGACTATTTCAATCACACGTATAAGTTAAAAGATACCCAATAGACTCGAAAACAATGATACTACCTTGGGTTTGTCAGTCATGCCTGCTATCCTCACAACCTTCTCTGATCACAGAAAGATCTGAGCCAGAAAAGAAAAAGGAGGTAGGGGAAAAAACAGAAGCTGCTCCAAAGGTCTAGCTCCATCTTTCTCTCCGTATGTATTGATGTATCTTTCTCTTTCTCTGATCCTCTCTTCTCACTACTACTTCCCCTCCTACTACAATTCCTTTGTTGACCACACCAACTAAATGTGAACTCAGAGAGTCCCTAATGAAACTGGTTTCTAGGGGTTGGAAAACACAGAATACTTGGTACCAACCACCCTTAATTTTGATGCCATTTCTTTACAGCCCCTTTATAGCACACATGGAAAAAAAGTTGGTGATCCATCCTTTGGTCTGTTGCTCAGCATTTCCTAGGAAATCTATCCCTCCTCCCTCCTTTCATCCCTTCCAATTCTATCTCTAATGTCTCCCCAATTCTAAATCCCAGCATAACTATACAAACCAAGTGTTTGTCTCTCCTTTCTTTTTCTAATTCCTTTGCCCAGGACCCTGACCTAGATGGAACTTTCCAAAACTGTCTAAGCTGTCTCATAACTTAAATGATAATTACCCCCCCCAATTGCTTGAGGAAAGAGATATCATTGTCTGATTCCCTTTTCCTCTTTGAATCTTAGTTCCTCCTTCTATAATATGAAGGTGGTTGAATTTAACAGTTCCTAAATCCAGATAGTCTGAGGGAAAAAACCCTAGTTTTGAAGGGTCACCTTGAAGCAGAAAGGCTTTATATGGAACCCATAGAACTCCAGTGTCTCTCCCTACTCCCAGATCCTGCCACAATCCTTTTATATCTTTAGGAAGATGATTTTGGATAGAAGTCTTGTTGTATATAGCCTCCCAAAGCTTAAATGATTCCTATCGCTCCCAATCATTTGAGGAAAGTGATCTCATTGTATGATTCTCATTTTCTCTTTCAACTTTAGTTCCCCTTTCTATAATGTGAAGGTGACTGAATTTGACAATTCCTAAATTTAGACAGCATATCATGAAAAATCCCCTAGATTTGAAAGGTCACCTTGAAACAGAAAGGTTTTCTACAAGGACCCCATAGAACCCCAAAGTCTCTCCCCACTCCCAAATCCTCCCACAATCCTTTTATATCTCAAGGCAGATGATTTTGGATAGGAAACTTGCTATATGTAGCCTCTCTAAGTTCCAATCCCATATTGTCATCAACTGCCTACTGGACATTTTGAACTTGATATCCCATCAGCATTTTAAATTCAAAATGTCCAAAAGAGAACATATGAACTTTCCTGTCCCAAACTCAGCCCTCAACCAAAGTTCTAATTTCTTCAAAGGTTCCAACATCATTTCAGGCAGCCAGGTACATCTACAACCAAAAGGTTATGTGTTCTGAATTCCCCTATTAGCATTCTCCATATCCAGTCATCTGAAAAATATATCATAATTATCTTTGCAGCATCTTTTGAATATACCCCATTCTCTCCTCAGACACTGCTCCTACTCTGACTCAAGTCCTAATCACCTCATCCCCAACCAGTTCCATAGCCTGGTCTTACTTAAGTCTCTCCCTACTCTGCCAGTCAACAAAGTGATTTTCTTACAGTATCTATCTAATGATGTCACCAGTCATGTATGGAGGTCCAGCCTCCATGGGGTCCACAGCTTAGAGACCCTGGCTCCCAACAGTCATATCATTCCTCTTCACAATAAATTTCACTGACTCCCTTTTCTTCTGTTTAGCATTTAAATATTTTCATAAGGGGGTGACTGACTAGGTGGCACAGTGGATAGACCACTGGCCTTAGAGTCAGGAGGACCTGAGTTCAAATCTGACCTCAGATACTTAATAATTACCTAGCTGTGTAACCTTGGGCAAGTCATTTAACCCCATTACCTTACAAAAACAAAAATAAATAAACTAAATATTTTCCCAACCTGTCAGGAGGATTGGGGGTGGGGGGGTGAACTTGCAGGTCACATGAGCAACGAGATCATTTTCTCTAACTTTTACAATCATTCAGACTTTTAAAAACAGAAATTATGTGCCAAAGATAAAGCAACTTCAATTGCTTCCCTAGATACTCAAAATTGAAAAAGATAATTTAAAAAAAGCAGAAAGTGTCACAAACTAACTCTGAGTTTACTAAGCACCCTTCCCCCATGTCATATACTTCCAATAACAAGGCTGCATTACCAAATTCAAAGGCACAACACAAGTTTATATCAAAACTCACCCCCAAAACCCAAGTCTCCACTCCTTCTTTCCAGTTTTGTGGAGATCTCTGATCCAAGAGGTGGGAGTTTCCCTGAGGCTCAGAAGCACCAACTCCAGTGAGAGAAAAAATAGCTTTTGCTGAGGGCAGGAAATGGAGGCTCTGAATTGCTGTTAACAGGTCAGACAACTAAGGAACAGAAGGAATGGGACAAGTCAACAGTAAAAAATATCCTGCATGTAGAGAGCTATATAGCATTCCATTAAACCTGAAGGAAAGAGTACATGAACCAGCATGAGCCAAATGTGACCACCAAAAAGTCAGAAGGAACAAAGACTTTGACTGGAGAACCTTAGATTACAAGATGTAGGAGGTGATTGAAACATTTTGGGATCCAACATCCAAGGAAATCACAATAAGAGGGGAGGGAGTCATAAATGAACAATAAGGAAAATAACGGGGGAGAGAGGAAATGAAAGATCACAAGGAAAAGAAATCTCTTTGTGTTTTAATTCTTTCCAGTTTAAGTAAGGGTACCATATTTATGTTGTATGTTTGGAAGGACTCTTTCTTTGCTTATTTTTTTAAAAATAATTACTATAGTATTGGAATTAATTGTTCTTTAAATATTAGATAAAAATTCTCTTGTGAATCTTTCTGGCCCTGGAGTGTTTTTGTTTTTCATAGGAAGTACACTGATGGTTTGTTCAGATTCTTTTTCTAAGAGATGGATTTTTTTTAAAGATTCTATTTACTCTCTGTTAATCTGGACAATTTACATATTTTGCAAACATTCATGAATTTCACTTGGAGTCAGATTTATTATCTGACTAAAATAGTACCTACTAATTGCTTTAACTTCCTTTTCATTGGTGATAAATTCACCCCTTTCCTTTTAGGTACTGGTTATTTGATTTTCTTCTTTCTTTTTAAAGCAAATTAATCACTGGTTTATCTATTTTATTGAAGTTTTTTTCATAAAACAATCTCCTCTTTTAATATATTAGTTAAATGTTTTTTCTTTCAATTTTATATCTCTTCTTTGACTTTTAGGATTTAATTGGGATATTTTTTTGGCTTTTATGTTAGGTAATGGAGTTAAGTGACATGTCCAAGGTCACAACGCTAGGTGATTATTAAGTGTCTGAGGTCAGACTTGAACTCAGTTTCTCTTGATTCCAAGGTCAGTGCTCTTTCCACTGTGTCACTTAGATGCCCATTAATTGGTATTTTTAATGTGCTCTTTTTCTAGTTTTTTAGTTGTATACCCAAGTCATTAATCTGTTATTTCTCTATTTTATTGATGTAAACATTTAAATAAATAAAATTAACCCTAAGTATTACTTTGGCTGCATCCCATAAATTTTGTTATTTTGTTGCATTGTTAGTCTCTTTAATGAAATTATTGATTTTCTATTATTTGTTCTTTATCTACACATTCTTTAAAAGTAGATTATTTAGAGGTTTTTTTTAGGTTTTTGCAAGGCAAATGGGGTTAAGTGGCTTGCCCAAGGCCACACAGCTAGGTAATTATTAAGTGTCTTGAGACAGAATTTGAACCCAGGTACTCCTGACTCCAGGGCCGGTGCTTTATCCACTGTGCCACCTAGCCACACAGATTATTTAGTTTCAAATTAACTTTTAATCTCTCTTTCCATGGTCCTTTGCTGAATGCAATTTTTATTACATTGTGATTTGAAGAGGAGGCATTTAATATTTTTGCTTTTCTGCATTTGACAGATTTTTATGCCCTGATCCATGGTCAATTTTTGAGTAGGTATCATGTATGCTGGAGAAAAATGGTATATTACTTTCTCTTTCCATTCAGTTTTCTCCAAAGGTCAATAATAGATAACTTTTCTAAAATTCTATTCAATATCTTCACACCTAAAGAAGTTTATTTTTGGTTAGATTTGTCTAATTCTGAGAAGAGAAAATTGAGTTCCCCTACTAGTATAGTTTTACTATGTATTTCCTCCTGTAATTCATTTAATCATCATATCAAGAGACAAAAAACTAAAAACAGAAGTAAACATGAGTTTCATATTTAGTTAATGAATTCATGTATCTGTGAGCAAATACTTCAAAACAAAGGAAGATTAAACACTAGATGACATGGAGTCCCTTATGGAATTTAGGGAGATATAAAACCACAGTACACTGTCCCTGAGTCATTAGAAATAAAAATAAGGATTATGAAAGCAGAATTTCTCCTCCAAAATCATATGGATCCAGTAACCAGATACGAATCAGGATAACTGAAGACAGTCCTGGATTTGAGGCTATCAAGGTCAAGTGACTTACACAAGGTCATACAGCTAGTAAGTGTCTGAGGCAAGATTTGAACTCAAGTCTTCCTGACTTTAGGACCAGCGCTTTGTACACTATGCCATCTAGATTCCTATTTTAAATTTAATAGTCAATCAAAGGAAACAATCAATTCAAAACCCAGGGTACTGGGCCTTAAATACTTAAAGAGTGAGCAGAGAGAGTGGACACATAGTCAGACACCTAATATTTGGGGGGATGCAAAGGGCTGTCCTCTGCCTTCAAGGAGTTCGCAGATTAATAGGGGAAACAACATGTAAACAACTATCTACATATAAGATGCAAACACAATCAATTGGAGAAAATCAACAGAAACAAGGCAAAGCAGAAAGGCACATGGAAAATACATATGATCACAGCAACTCATCCTTCAAGGAATACAGGGTGACTGATAGCCTTATTCTGCAGCAGTCCAGATTGTTTTGGTCTCAAATGTTGCCTTGTCTACTGCCCCCAGCTCTAGAATTAAAAAATGAAAAGCAAGTGCTCTCACCTTAGGAAGTCAGCTTCGTGTTTGTGCACTCCCAAGTCCCCCAACAGATTGCCAGCCTTGGGTTCTGAGTTCTTTGTAAAAAGTGGAATCATTCCATAAGGTCAATGCTTAACCTTTACTTTTGAAGGTTTTTTCCTAATTTAGTGTCTCTTTCCTCAATTAAAAAAAATAAACCTCAGGTGGCTAGGTGGTACAGCGGATAGAGCACCGGCCCTGGAGTCAGGGTACCTGGTTTCAAATCCAGTCTCAGACACTTAATAATTACCTAGCTCTGTGGCATTGGGCAAGCCACTTAACCCTGTTTGCCTTGCAAAAAAAACCTAAAAAAAACCCAAAAAACCTCTATCTAGCTTATGGTGTCTAATATATTTCCTAAATTTTCATCTCTACAGAGAGGTCTGTAAACCAGGCAGTTCTCAATGGCTTATTGACTACCAAACAGCTTCAAGGTTTAGAGTGAGCCAGTTTATGTCTCTTTGATGGAGCAAGTATATACTTGGACTCCTTGAAATATGGAATAGAAAAAGCAAAACTCAATGTCTCAGTGAGACAAGAAATGTTAGAACAAAGTTAATATTTCTGAAAAATTAGACCATAAGAATAATCTACTTTTAAAAAAATAAATGGTCTGGAAAGTAAGGCAAGGAGAAATAACTTAATAATCTTCAATCTATCCAAAAATTGTAACAAAACAAAAAAAACTTGCTCCTATGTTCCAAGAAATCATCAAAGAAAATTTTCCAGATCTAGAAGAACCAGAAGACAATGTAAATATAGTTCTAATCAGGGATGGCTAGGTGGCTCAGTGGGTAGAGCACCGGCCCTGGAGTCAGGAGTACCCGACTTCAAATCGGACCTCAGACACTTAATAATAATTACCTAGCTGTGACCTTGGACAAGTCACTTAACCCCATTGCCTTGAAAAAAAACCAAACATATATATATATATATATATATATATATATATATATATATATATATATATATATCATATATATATCATATATATATCATATATATATATATAACATATATAATTCAAACCTACTATTCATCTCTGGAATCATCAAATTGCAAAAAAAAAAAGCTTCCAGGTCAAAGAAAAAAAAATACTGCAAGCAATCAGAAAATAGTTCAGGAACAAAGGAATCACAGTCAGATTCCTATCAGACTCCACTACAGCTACTAAACGAAGGGAAAGCACTGGAATATAATATTCTAAATACAATATTCTAAAAGATAAAAGAAATATATTTAAAACCAAAAATAACAGGATCTGAAAAAAAACTAAATATAATGTCATAGGAGGGACAAGTGACTTTTATGGTTAGCTTATAGACAAAATTAACTCAAAGCAAAGACAATTGCTGAGACAACATTAAAGGGAAAGGAGCTACAAAAGATTCCCTCATGAACCTGGGGCAAACTCTCTCAAAAATATATGCAAAATAATGGAAAGAGTGGATTCATAAATAAAGTGATACTAATAGAGAAGAGTATAGGTAGTCAATACACATGAATAAAACTGCTAGCATCCCCAGCATTACTGGTCCCCAATATCCTTTTTCTTTTCTTGTGGTGTTATCATATTGTTTCCCTAGATGGGATATTTCTCCTAACAAAATTAGCCATCATGCTCCAGTGATATCATACCTTAAATGCCTGGGTTTGTTCCCTCTTTGGATGCAGTGTCTTCTTATGGAAGGTTGGCTTCACTGCAAGAAGGAATAGCCACTCTCCCTCCCCCTGAAGGGATAAAAAACAATTCCTTCTCAAAGACTGATTTCTTCTCTAACTCTCTGCTGTGCTCTCGGGGTTGATATTCCTCAGTGATATCCCTTGTATCGACTGACTCCCTAAACAAAGTGTCTTGCTTTTTAAAGGACCTACCTTTAATCCAATGACTGACTCCTCTATTTGTATCATGCTTGACTGGAGAAATTACTCATATCCTGTAAAAGGGTAACAAAGTAAATATCCTTCTTGGTCCTTTATTTTAACCTTGTTTACTTTCCTTACCTTTCATCCTCTGGAGTAGGAAGAAATAAATGGTTCTGGGATACTGATAACTCCTTCTCCACTACTACCTTAGAACTATCCTACTAATTCAAGATCTCAGGAGTGTCTTTCAGAGAAAGAGAAGAAAATCAAGGAGGAAAGATGAGGAAGATCCCAAATAGCAAAAGAATAAACAAAATAGATGATAATTAGATAAATAGATAATGATTAGATAAAATAATAATTAAATAAATAAAATAGATAAAGGGGAATTTCAATGTAGAGTAACTAATAAAAGTATTGATAATAGATGGAGAAACTTTGATTAGAACAATTATACTGATAGAAATGATTTTAAAAATAATAAGAAAGTATATATACATTTCTGAGAAAATGACTAAAGGAAAAACAATCTTTTTTAAAAATTTTTATTTATTTAAGGCAATGGGATTAAGTAATTTGCCCAAAGTCACACAGCTAGGCAATTATTAAGTGTCTGAGGTCAAATTTGAACTCAGTGGAGTCAGGAGTACCTGGGTTCAAATCCGACCTCAGCCACTTAATAATTACCTAGCTGTGTGGCCTTGGGCAAGCCACTTAACCCAATTGCCTTGAAAAATCTAAAAAAAAAAAAAAAATTGGACTCAGGTCCTCCTGACTCCAGGACCGGTGCTCTATCTATTATGCCACCTAGCTGCCCCAGGAAAAAAACAATCTTAGCAATGATATTGCTAAAAGAGAATGGGCTACATTCCCCTGATAAAATAGAAGAAAATAATAAATACCTTTAAAAAAGAGAATCCAAGATAAATCTATTTAATGGAAACAAATCCAACTCAGAAAGTTTTAAATAATCAAAATTAAAGAGTAGGTGTCCAATACTTCTGGTAAACAATTTGGAATTATAGAAAATGTGCCTCTAATCCAGAACTCCCACTGCTAGGAATATACCCCAAGCAGGTAGGGAAAGGCTCATATATTCCTAAATATTCATAGCAACGCCCTTTTTTTGTTAGCAAAGAACTGGAAACAAAATAAATGTTTATTGATTGAGGAGCAGATAAACATGTGCAGAACATAAACAGGGGATATTTCTTTTTAATAAGCTATAAATATTAAAAATTCAGAAGCATGGGAAGACATTTCAAATTGATGCAAAGTGAAGTATTTAGAATATAGAAATCAATGTGCAAGATGACTGAAATGTAAATGGAAGGAATGAGAACCAAAAAAACCCAAAATATCCTTGAATTCTATGTAGTTATAATGGCTAAATTGGTCCCCAGAGATGAGAAAATGCATCTCCCTCTTTTTAATTGGAGAGATGAGGAACTCTAGGTATGGAACATCACACATACTCTCAAACTGAGTTGATGTATTGCTTAGTTTTATCAAACTTTCTTTTTATCTTCTCTTAAAAAATTCTTACAAGAGATGGCTTAATGAGTAGGGTTAGGGTAAGATACATTTGGACATGAAGTTGATACAAAGATATGGGGTGGAATAAATAAAAGTTAGATAAAAAGTAGAGACCACAATTAAAGGTTAGATATTTAACTTGTGGTGCATGCTACAGTGGAAATGGAATGAGATTATGTCATAAAAATGACAGTGAGGCATTCAGAAAAATATGGGAAGTTTTCTATGAACTAATTTAGAGTGAAATAGAACAAAATGGACAATATACATTATTACCAAAAAAGAATGGAAAAAATGCCAAAATAATGACCAAACTGAGTACTCATATTATTGCCATTGACCCTAGAAAAGAATTGAAAAAAATAATTTTCAATTTTCACTTGAGAAGCTACCATTTTTACATCCTTTGTTCCAGTCCCTGCCTGAATGGTTTTCCTTACAGCTCATTTATGGGAAATGGAAGGGTGGAATGTTTTGGGAAATAACAGTGATGTAAAAGAATCAATTTTTTTTAAAGAAAGGCTGATAAGGGGCAGCTAGGTGGCACAGTGGATAGAGCACCAGCCCTGGAGTCAGGAGTACCTGAGTTCAAATCTGGCCTCAGACACTTAATAATTACCTAGCTTTGTGGCCTTGGGCAACCCCATTTCCTTGCAAAAAACTAAAAAAAAAAACTGATAAAAAATGCAAAATGTTACAAGCAAATCCTAGAATTTCAGAGTCAGATAAGACTTCAGCTACCACCTACTCTAGCCCCTACCTGCACAAGAATCCTATTTACAAAACACCCGACATGTGGTCATTCTCTCATAATTTTCTCATCTTGGTTTCTGCCACTTTTGACACCAGTGTTTGATCTCTCTTCCTTGATAGTCTCTTTACTCTAGGTTCTTGGTTCTCCTCTAGTCACACTGCTCCTTCTTGGTCTCCTTTGCTGCATCCTCTTCCAGATCACAATCTTTAACTGTAAGCATCCCTCAGGATTCTGTCCTTTCTTCTCTTCTCCCTCTATACTTCATCAGCTCCAGTGGATTGAATTACTACAGTAAATATTTCTAAATCTCCCTTTTCTGCCCTAGTATCTCTGCTGAGCTCTAATCTCACATGGTCAACTACCTTTAGAACATTGCCATCTGAATAGCTGACTTAAACTCAACATGTTCAAAGTGGAACTCATTATCTTTACCCTCTACCTCTCCACTCTCCCACCTTCTTTATTTATGTCCATCCTCCCAGTCCCTCAGGCTTGCAAGCTAGGAGTCATCCTCAACTTCTCATTGTCTCTCACCTTACATATCCAATCTTCACTTTTGTGACATCTCTCAAATATACTTCCCTTGTCTCCTGTGACACTGCCACCATTCTGGTGTAGGTCCTCAATTCCTCACACCTGGACTAAAAAGCAATAGTGTGCTGGTGGGTCTACCTATCCCCATTCTCTCAACTTTGCCCTTCTATCCTCCATTCAGCCACTAGATTTTCCAGATACACAAGGGCCAGTTATATTATCCCCATACTCAATAAACTCAAATGAAAGTTAAATAAAAAATAGAGACCCACAATTAAAGATTAGATATTTAACTTGTGGTACATGCTACAGTAGAAATGGAATGAGATTACATTGTGAAAATGACATTGAGGCATTCAGAAAAACATGGGAAGAATTCTATGAACTCATTTAGAGTGAAGAAGAACAAAACGGTCAACATACACAATTGTTACAAAAAATGAATGAAAAAAATACCAAAATAATGACCAAAGTGAGTACTCATAATATTGCCCTTGACCCTAGAAAGGAAGTGAAAAAATAAATTTCAATTTCCATTTGAGAGGTGAAAAAATAATAGCTACAATTTTTATATATGTTGTTCCAGTCCCTGCCTGGACTTACTGTCTCCAGAATCAAATAAAAAATCCTCTGTTTGATATTCAAATACCTTCTACTTTTCCAGTCTTCCTTCCTTACAACCTTCCCCATTTGCTTTGATCCAGTGATATTGACTTCCTGGCTGTTTCAAGAACAAGACATTCCATCTCTTGCCTCTGGAAATTTTTTTTGGCCGTCCCCATTCCCAGAATGTTCATCACCTCAGCATCTTGGCTGCCCTGACTTCCTTCAAGTCTCAAATAAAATCCTATATTCTACAAGAAGCCTTTTATAAGCCCTCAATATTAATGCCTTCCCTCTGTTAATTTCTGTTTATCCACTATTTATCTTGTTGTAACATAGTCATTAACTTGTTTTCTCCCATTAGACTGTGTGCCCCTATAAGGAAGTCTCTTTTTGCATGCCCAGCACTTATCACAACTGTCTGGTACATAGTATAAGTCTAATAAATGTTTCTGGATTGACCAATTGGTCATCTAGTCTTTAAATAAAAACCTCAAGTGAGAAAGTCCATGATATTTTCTGAGAAAACAGGGTCTACCTTTAATCATCTCTAGTTATTAAGAAGTTATTCTTTATCTCAAACTTGAATTTAGCTTGTCACATCTTCCAAATACTGTTCCTAATTCTGCTTTCTGGGGACAAGAAGAACAGATTTAATCATTCTTCCTTGTGAATTCTGCAAATACTCTAAGACATCTCCTACTCTTCAGTCTTCCAGGCAAAATAAGTCCCAATCTTTCACATGATCCTCATGTGTCATGGTCTTGAGAACCTTCCCCTTTCTGACTTCCCTCCTCAATACACTCTCCAGCTTATCAATGTCCTTATACTGTAATGCCACCAGATGTGGTCCAACGATGGGATTATCATGTCCCTAGTCATTTAAGCAATCAAAAAGCATTTATGAAGTAACTATTGTATTCTAAATACCATAGGAGGCTCTAGAGACAAATATGAAACACTCCTTGTCCTTAAAGGGTTTCATCATATCAGGAGAATAATATACTCATATATATATATATATATATATATATATATATATATATAATAAACATGTAATATAATATATATAAGTATGTTTCAAATAAACACTAATATAACTCATCTTCGATTCAGCCCATAGAGAGCAGTGACTTAAGAGACCTGGGGTAGGTCCCTATCAAAAGACTTTGCAATTAACCCAACATTCTAGAATCTAAGGACATGCCCTTGAATTGATCTGGAATGGATGTGTGAGGAGAAGAGAAGAAAGACATAGGAGTCCTCATCATGGCTGTGGAAGAAGCCAGCAAGAGTTATTAGAATCTGGGTCAACACAAACAGAATGATCAACCAAGTGAGAAGATGATGGAGATGTTCTGAGTGATACCTATAGGATGAGTTGAATCTGTATTGCTACCCAAAGATGACAAAGAAAAAAAGAAGCAAATGGTGACTCTCTCCCACTGTGTGTCTCCTCCTCCAAGAAGTAGGATGTCTATGAATCCACACTGTCTGGTTCCTTCCTTCCATTTGGCCTTTCTAGGATTCTGGAAACTTTGTTCTGTTCTCAAGTGTTGACTTTGTTTTAAATTATTTATCTATTGTAAAGATTTTGACTTAGAACATACCCAGGCTCTTTGATCTCAGTCAGTTGTTAATGCCCTCCCTCCCAACTACCTTATATTTAACTCCATATTTGTTCCTTATTTAGACTGCATATATTTTTATTTGTGTTTTTTGTCTCCCCCCATTAGAATGAAAGCTCCATGTGAGTAGGGATTGCTTCATTTTTTGCACCAGCGTCTCCAGCAGTAGTTACTAGGCGCTAAATAAGATTTTATTGATTGGTGATCTTTCAGATTTTACTAACATGAGTTGTTCAATCCCATCTACTAGTTCCTAGGGTGTCCTGAAGTCAGAGTTCATCTGAACCAACTGAACTGAGCTCTTCTATGACTACATCAGGAAGAGATTTCTGTTAACCATTTTTGTTCTAGCTTCTCTGATGCAAAGATCATTCCCCGTGACAAAGAAGAGTTGAATAGCGCTGCCTTCTCCCTATTGGGAGTTACCATCCTATTCACTCCAAGCTGTGACCTAATCACCGCCTTGATTTTCCTCTTTTCCACAAGCTAGCCTTAAAAAGTCCTTTCTGTATCTCAGCTATTGACTGCCTTCAGAACCTTCACCTTCTTTTTACAGGTCATTCTATACTTTCACATTCATCCTCAATTATCTGTCTTTATCCTTGATCCCATCATCTGAATATAGTTTTTCAAATTCTAAGTTGACTCAAGAGTTTCCTGTGCATCTACATTGATCTCTTTAGTCAACTCCCTTTTTTTCCTCCTCACTGGAATTGTCTGGGTCTTCACAATTTCATTTTGGGGAGTTCCCCATCTATTGTGCATTAAATGAATGTTAGGGGTATTTACAGCTATCTCAGAACCAAATATGCCACCCTAGCCTAGGCTAAATGACCAAGAGTTGAGGTTGGAAACCTATTCTATGGAGTAGACCCAGTACCAAAGACAATTATTGACAAAAGTGGGATTTTCCATGTGTCTGCCTTGTGGTTGGTTATTAAAGGATTTGGCAAGTAATAAAGAAGGGATAAGTTATAGATGTGAATGCCCTCTTGTCCGATACCTTAGAATATGAGGTATCATGGGATGCTTAGTGAAGGGGAATGAGGTGAACTCCTGATTGTTTATAAAGGGAAACCAATGATAAGAGATGGTAATATGGCAGGAAGCCAACAAGCCCTATCACTTGTTCAAATTGTCCTCGTACTGTGGACCTGAAAGAATGGCCCACCTCCAGGAGAACATTGTAGTAGTATCAGAATGATCAGCTATGATAGACTTAAGTCTTCTCAGCAATACAATGATCCAAGACAATTCCAAAAGACTTGTGATAGAAAATGCCATCCACATCCAGAGGAAGAATTGTGGAGTCTGACTGCAGATCAAAGCAGTATGTTCACTTTTTTTTTTTTAGATTTTTGCAAGGCAATGGGGTTAAGTGGCTTGCCCAAGGCCACACAGCTAGGTAATTATTAAGTGTCTGAGACCGGATTTGATCTTAGGTCCTCCTGATCCAGAGCCCGTGCTCTATCCACTGTGCCACCTAGCTGCCCCTACATTCACTTTTTTAAATTTGCTTTTAGTTTTTTCTTTCTCATGGTTTTTCCCTTTCATTCTAATCTTTTATTTGCAATGTGACTAATATGGTAATAGGTTTAACATGATTGTACATGCATAACCTATATCAGATTGCTTGCTGTCTTAGGAAGGTGGGAGAGAATGGAGGGAGGGGGGGGAAATGTTGAACCCCAAATCTTACAAAAATGATTGGTGAAAACGATTTTTACACACAATTGGGAAAAATATAATACAAGCTCAAAAAGAAATTAATAAAAATAGAGAGCTAGAGAGAGAGATAAAAAGAAAAGTCCTATCTCCTATTTCACTGAAAAGTTGGGAGCAAACTCTTATCAGACTTGTTCAGGAAAATGTGGTTAACTGAAGCAGCCATAAGACTTCTACTTTTGAGAAAAATTGGAAAAGGGGTGAGGGGGATAATCACAGCAGTTACATAGGGAAGCAAATAATCCTTAACCTTATACTGAGAAGCAGGTCCCTGCTTGGCTAAGCCAAGATATTCTGAATGGGGGCCACTTGGACCTCAATTCTTTTCACATCCTGATTCCCCAGAAAACAGGGGAAAGAATAGAGAAAGTTAAAGGCCCTGGCATCAGTAAAAGAGAGTTAGCTCATAATGGTCCAATTTTTCTCCGTTTCTTTATATGAATGAGAGGCATGGCATGTGTCAGCCTGCTTTTGCTGTCTATTTGTATGTGGCATTGAAAAGGGAAAATAGACTTCTATTATAATTGGATTAAAAGAGAGAGAAGGAAAAGTTTCAATGAGAAGCTTAACTAAAAAAATTGGTCTTGAAGTTAGATTTCGACTGAGTCATTATTTTTTCAAAAAACCTGGCAAAAATAAGAAGGTAGGGGGCAGGAGAAAAGTAATTTCTTGGTTCAGGATTTGTGACTTCAAAGAGCAGATTAAATTTATAAACCAGGAGAAACACAAAAAATTAAGAAGTACGGTATAGGGGCAGCTAGATGGCACAGTGGATAGAACACAGACCCTGGAGTCAGGAGGACCTGAGTTCAAATCAGACCTCAGGCAATTGATACTTCATTAGCTGTATGACCTTGGGTAAATCACTTAATCCCATTGCTCCGTTTGAAAAAAAAAGAAGAAATATGGTATGGCACTTTTCATTATAAATCTGTTAGACCTGGGGAAATTTATAACAGGAGAAAATTGGCCTTTGAACCTTATTTTCTCTTTGGTGGCTGTTTTTTTGAATGCCCCATCCTAGATATTAAATTGGGATGGAGATTTTAAATCACTGAAATACCCACAATACTGAGAAAGTCTCCTCTTTTTCTCTCATTGATGATATCATCCTGATTTCCTTCTCTGCCTGATCTCAGGACAGACCAACCTTGAAAATTTAAGTTAGAATTTTGAAATCAAAATTGAAGATATTCTGAAATTTGTAGATACCTTAGCTTGACTATAGGAGAGAGCCCTGTCTCTAAAAATAGGAAGATACTACAGGAATTCCAGTAAAAGATTTTGACCTTGAGAGTTTGGCCAAATAGCCTTTTCCCGTTTTTCAACAAAGTAATCTTGGATTCCTAAATGTCTGGATGTTCATGGAGAAAACTAATTATCAGGGAATTGAGAGAAAATCTAACCAGGGAATATAGTAAAAATGAAAGAGGATTTTAACAGACTTGCAATAAAGATGGATAGAGGAGAGCGGGGTGGTAACTAGCCCTGCCTGTAATACCTCTTAGCTATATAACCCCAGGCAGATAACTTGGCTCCTTAGCTCTCAGCTCCCTCACCATCATTTTCTTAGACTAAAAAATGAAATAACAAAAAGCTATGTTTTATCCATGAAGTTTTATTTTCTAGGATGTTCCCATGGGGGTATAGTATTATTAAAGATATCAACCAAGAACTTAATGAAGAAACAATATAGAAATTTCCCAAAGGATCGTAAAATTTTGGAGAACCAATCAGGTTGCATATTAGTACATAAAAGTGTCATTGATTACTTTGTGATTCTCTAACCCATCCATGAGGTCTATTCTATGTTAGAATTGATAAATATCCAATTAGCAACAGGACAATTGTCTTCTCTTCTGAACTGATATTTTATGTTGTTATCAGTTATAATATAGATATATAAAAGCATTGAGATTTCCCCCTTTCCAAAATGTCATATTTATAAGAATTCAGTCTCTCATAGAGATAACCAGACCAGTTTTCTCCCTTTTCAGGGTGGTCTTTACTCTGTTTATTTACATAACTGTGAAAGCCTAAACTTCCAGATACAATTAGAGGGGGGACCAGGCTGTTTCATAAAGACATATCCTGCCTTCAAATTTATAACCAGAGAGACATAGACCTTAAAGGGGCAGAGACTAACCTTCAGACTTACAAATCCCAATTAGAGGCTAATAAAATTACTTTTTATCAGAAATATAGAATTAAATTAAATTAAATATAGAATTCAAGAGTATAAAACTTAGACATACTTTATAAAACTGGTTCTTGTCCTTCATTATCAAAGAAGGCCAAAATGACATCATTATGTTTGAGACAATGACAGTGCATCCAACTGTGGCTGATCAGACCAATGCGAGCTTGGAATGTCCTACCATAGGTCTGGCACTGGTAGTCCATGTGAACCCCTGGGGATGGGGGTACTCTAAACTTAGAATACCTACCTCAGAAATGGCCCAACTAATTGGTCTGTTAGGTGCATTACCTCAGGCAGATCACTTTACCTTCTGGATCTCATTTGCCTCACCTGTAGATTGAAGTGCCCCACCTGTAAGATGATTGTTGAAACTGGATGAGATAATAACAATGTCCATTATTTCCTGATTGATTTTCTGCTTGCCTTTCCTATAGGGCAATTTCTGTAATTCTGATTAAGGCTGGATCTGTGTCTGTAAGCCCAAGTCAGCCTCCATAGAATGAATCAATAAATAATACTTGCCACATGAGACCACACTTGATCATATAAATACTGATCACCTGTTGTGCATTTAGAGAAGGCTCCTGGAATCCCCCTGCTGGTATAAGGGACCATGAACAATTGGGAAGCATAGCTGGCCTCTGTCTCTAAATCAAAATGGAGCTGAGATAGTGTCACGTTTACTTTCGCTCTTATCAATTTGGCACCCAATGAAGTTAGAATTGGAATGCATCATGATGGCCATCTGGCAAGTGATACATGAGGTCAAAGAAGAAGGAAAGTACTTGGAATACATCAAAGTAACATGTGTTGGAAACAAATTGTGGGTACTCATCCATTTGAATACTTTGGCATTAAAATAACTAGATACTTGAAAGAAGAACCAAAACAGAATGGGTAGGGTGTAGTGGATAGAGCACCGGCCCTGGAGTCAGGAGAACCTAAGTTCAAATCTGACCTCAGATACTTAATAATTACCTAGCTGTGTGACCTTGAGCAAGCCACTTAACCCCATTGCCTTGCAAAAACCTAAAAATAAATTAAAAAAAAAAAGAATAGGGAGGAGTGAAATCAATTGTGGCCCACATATGTGAGGAATTTTTAATGCCAGAAGAAACAATAAACAAGAATTCAGGGCAACATAGAAAGGCATATGTAAACTGATGAAAAATAAGGTGATCATAATAATCATAATAGTTACTGGTAAAACTAGAAAATAGTTTGGAAGAAACTAGGTATGGATCAACAGTTATACCATATGCCAAAATAAGGTCAAAATGAGCCCATGAAGAAGATTATAAAGGGTGATACCTTAAGCAAAAATAGTTTGCCTGTCAGATCTAAAAAGAAAGAAAAAATTTATGGCCACACAAGAGATAGCTTAACAAAAGATAAAATTGATATGTAATGTAATGTAAATGGATGTGTAATATAAGTGTAAAATTTTACTATATTAGGGACAGCTAGGTGGTGCAGTGGATAGAGTGGCCCTGGAGTCAGGAGTATCTGAGTTCAAATTCGCCCACAGACACTTAATGATTACCTAGCTGTTTGACTTTGGGCAAGTCATTTAACCCCGTTGCCTTAAGTAAATAAATTTTTTTAAAAATTTGATTGTATTAAATTAGAAAGGTTTGGCACAACAAAACCAACACAACCAAGATGGGGGGGGGGGGGACTAGAAATCTGGGAAACAATTTTTACAAAAAGTGTCTCAATAAAGGCCTCATTTCTCAAATATATAGAGAATTTATAAGAATATAAATCATTCCCCAACTGATAAATGGTCAAAGGATATGAACAGGCAGATTTCAGATAAAGAAGTCAAAATTATCTATAGTTATTTGAAAAAATCATTTTTGATTTGAGAAATGAGATACCAGCTCACACCTATCAGATGAGTTAACGTGACAGAAAAAAATGATAACTGTTGGAGGTTTGTGGGCTTGGAACACCGATGCATTGTTGATTGAATTGTGAACTTATTCAACCAATCTGGAGAGCAATTTGGAACTATGCCCAAAAAGTAATAAAATTGTCCATACTTTTTCACCCAACAATATACCATTAAAAGATCCCAAAGAGGAAAAAAGGGTGGGGGGGAGTAAAAAAAAAAGACCTATTTGTACAAAAAAAATTTGTAGTAGCTCTTTTTGTATTGAAAAAAAATTGAAAATTGAAGGGCTGTCCATCAACTAAACAATGGCTGAACAAGTTGTGGTACTTGAATGTAATGGAATATGATTATGCAATAAGAAATGATGAGTGGGTGGAGTTCAGGAAAAACCTGGAAAAATTTACACAAACTTATACCAAGTGAAATGAGCAGAACCAGGAGAACATTGTACATTGTACAGTACTGAACAATGATTAACTATAATGACTTAGCTGTTCTCAACAGTACAATGACACAAGACAATTCCAAAGGACTTATGATGAAAACTGCCATCCATATTCAGAGAAAGAACTTTTAGAGTTTGAATACAAATCAATGCAAACTCTTTTTTATTTTATTCTTTTCATGGTTTCTTTTCTTTTGGTATATTTCTTCTTTCATAAAATGTCTAATAAGGAAATATGTTTTACATGATGGCATATATATGTAACATATATACAATTGATTACTATCTTAGTAAGAAAATTTGGAACTAATAAAATTTTTAAATGAATGTAATGTAATTGGGAAAATAAATAAATAATATGGACTATGCTACATATAATTTTAAAATTTCAATTTTATTTTTTTAAAAATTTAAGTGTCTCTCTCCAACAAGGTGAAGGTAGGTGAGATGCAACAAGAACTCAGTCAAATCTTGACTTTGCTGTGTCCCCATGTGACTTTTTACTTCATCAGTCCTTTCTCTCTAAAATTAAGGAGTTGGGCCAGATAATCTCTGAGTTCCTTTTTGACAACATCTCAAACATTCTTTTCATTTCCCTTTAAAAAAAACTGCCCAATAGTCACAAGATGACTTTTATGCCTCTCATTAACTGGCCAAGACAAAAAATTTACTATTGCCTCAGACCATAATAGTCAAGGGAATCCAGGACCAAGGCACTATCTCCTTACAGGGGCCAATTTCACCTGTAGAATTGAAGTTCAGAGTATTCCATCTACCCTTCCTCAGGTTTCCCCAAGCATTTACTTTTTAATTTTTTCTTGATCTTGATAGCTTATTCAATATTGGCCTCATCTTACTTTTCTTCACTGTGAAGCTTTTTGAAAGAAACAGAGGCTCCACTTCCCCCAATGCCAACTCCTAAAACCCCTATCATCCTCTTGTCTAGAAGTCTTTGATTCCACTACTCTTCAGAGGCATCATGGCAGAGGAATACAGGTGCTGGACATGGAGTCAAGACACCTGAGTGATAGTTCACCTCAGAGATTCATTAGCTATGCAATTCTGGGTAAAGTACTCAGTCTCTCTGGATCTCAGTTTCTTTACCTGTAAAATGGAGATAAAAATACTACCTGTTCAACAGAGTTGTTTTGAAGATAAAATGAAATAGCATATAAAATAGTTTGCAAGTATTCACTAAGTGTTGGATTTTTTTATCATGTATTAAGTGCCAACAATGTGCCTGGCATTACTGTAGGCACTGGAAAGACAAAAAAAAATCTTCGACTTCAAGGAGTTTCCTTTCTATTGGAAAAAATTAACCTAGATAAAAATTAATATGGCTAAGTAAATTAAATAATTAATAAACAGCTAGGCAATAAAATAAATGAATATTAAATAACATCACTATAGAGAAGTTAGAAGCATAGATTAAATAAAAAGTAACTTCTAGGGTAGACTCTAGCAAATGGAAGAAACAAGAAAGCCTTTATGAAAGAAATGGAAGGAACAAGAGAGCCTTTATGAAAGAAATGGAAGGAACAAGAGAGCCTTTATGAAAGAAATGGCATTAAAGTTCAATCTTAAAGGAAGCTCGGCATTCTAAGAAGTTGGGAAGAAGAAGATGAGCATTCCTGCGATGTGAGACTTCCACCAGACAAAAGGAAAAAAAATCAAAGAAGCCTGATGCTAAGAATGAAGAGAGAAGAGTGACCTGAACCTTCTGCACTCTTATTCAAATGGAAGGATAAAGAGAGCGGTCAAGACACAAGAAATGTCCTGCCTACTGGTTCTACCCTAGTGAGGTCACAAGGTCCTCATCCAAGGTATAGAACTGGAGTTATCTTAGAAGTCATTGAGTCCAACTCCCTCGATTTATAGATGGGGAAACTGGAGCTGAGAAAGTAGAAGCAGCTTGCCCAAGATCAGTTACTAAATATCTCAGATGGACTCTGAACCCAGGTCTTCCTTACTCCAAGTCTTTCCACTACCCTATGCACTACACCAAATTGCTCCTTCTTGTCTACTCCTCGGTTCCTTTTTCCTCTTCTCACCTTAACTGTGATCATTGTAATTTATTTTTTCAAAGAAGACCATGACATCAATGAGGTGCTGCCATGACACACACATGAATTAGATCTGAGTGAGGGGGAATACTGTGCTAAGACTCACTTTTCCTCTGGAATCATCTGGGTCCAGTGGCCAGAGAAGATGCAGGATGACTGGAGATGTCCCTGGATGTGAGGAAATCAGGGCTAAGTGATTTGTCCAAGGTCATACAGCAAGTAAGTGTCTGAGGCTAAATTTGAACTCAAGTCCCCCTCCCCTGTGAGGGGGTGAGAGGCACTATCTTATCTTCCCCATTCCCATAGCTGTCATTTCTGAAGATCACTGTACTCCTACCACTATCCCCAGAACTTCCCAGAAAATAATCCATTTTTCTCCTAGTATATAGAGCCCTGGACTTGGAATCAAGAAAACCTGAATTCATATCCCACCTCAGACATTTACCAGCTGTGTGATCCTGGACAATTTACATAATCTTTTCTAGTCTCACTTTCCTCATATATAAAATGGAGTTGTTGAGAGGAACAAATAACATGTTATTTGTAAAGCGTTTTGAAAAATCATTATCTACTATTAACTTTTTAAAAGAAATGCCCCCAAGGGGCAGCTAGGTGGTGCAGTGGATAGAGCACCAGCCCTGGAATCAGGAGGACCTGAATTCAAATCTGGCCTCAGACACTTAATAATTACCTAGCTGTGTGGCTTTGGACAAGTCACTTAACCCCAATGCCTTGCAAAAACTAAAAAAAGAAAGAAAAAGAAATGCCCCCTCCTCAATTGAGAAAATTTTGAGGACCATAATTTTTTTTTTAGGTTTTTGCAAGGCAAATGGGATTAAGTGGCTTGCCCAAGGCCACACAGCTAGATAATTATTAAGTGTCTGAGATCAGATTTGAACCCAGGTCCTCCTGATTCCAGGGCTGGTGCTCTATCCACTGCGCCACCTAGCCACCCCAACCATAATTTTTTTAAAGGGAATCCTGACCTGTTCCTCAACATAAAGCTGCCCCATCCATACAGTTAACTTAATTCATTGGGACCCACTTAGCTAGTTAGAGGTAAATGAGATAAAGTAAGGGGCCCCAATCCTGACACTTAATTCTGACACTTAATTACAAAACAGCTAGGGATGGCTGATCTGATGGGATTCTAATAATAAAACTGACCATATCCATCCCATTAGCCCTCAAACTCCTGCTCTGGCCATGGTCCCCCAGATACCACCACTAAATGAGCTGGAATTGTCCAAAGATATATAGATCTTTCATCATGTATCTAGAGTAACTGTATTGCTGGGCCAGCTGCCCAGCCAAGCAAGATAGTATAGTGCTATGCCAATTAAATTGTTGATCAGATGAGAGGAAAAACATGCTTATTAATAGTGTTTCTCCTATCATGACCCAGGCCTCCACAGTCACCTCTCAGGAGGTTTCTCTGACACCCCTCACAAACTCTAAACCCTCCTGAACACCCCATACTCCCTAGATTGGCTAATTTGACAGAAAAAGAAAATGATCAATATTAGAGGGAATGTGGGGGAAATGGGGCACTAATGCAATGTTAGTGGAGTTGTTAACTGATCCAACCATTTGGGAAAGTAAGTTGGAACTAAGCCTAAAGAACTATAAAAAGTTGCATGCCTTTTAATCCATCATGTTATTATTAGGTCTGTATCCCAGAGGTTTTTTTAAAAGGAAAATGACCCATACATACAAAAATATTTATAGCAGCTCTTTTTGTGATGGCAAAGAGACACTAAGGGGTTGCCCATCAACTGAAGAATAGCTAAAACAGTTGTAGTATATGATTGTGATAGAATACTAATGTGCCATAGGAAATAATGAGGGGGATGCTTTCAGAAAAATCTGGAAAACTTACATGAACTGATGTAAAATGAAGTGAACAAAAAAAGGGGGGGAGGGGGTTCAGCTAGGTGGTGCAGTGGATAGAGCACTAACCCTGGAGTCTGGAGGACCTGAGTTCAAATCTGGCTGTGTGAAGTTGGGCAAGTCACTTAACCCATTGTCTTGCAAAAAAAAAAGCAAAAACAAAAAATAAATAAATGGATAAATAAATAAAGTGAAGTGAGTAGAATGAGGAAAATATTGTACACAGCAACAACAATGCTGTTACATTGTACAATGGTCCACTGTAAATGACTTAGTTATTATCAGTAATACAAAGATCCAAGACAATTCCCAAAGATTTATGGTGGAAAAAAATGTTAGCTAACTGCAGGAAAAGAAGTGATGGAGTCTGAATGCAAATTAAAGAATATTTTTTTTACTTTATTTTTTATGGCCTTTTATCTGTTTTCTTTCACAATATGATTATTAAATTAAATTGTTTACTGTCTCAGGGAGAGAATTTGGAATCCAAAAATTTTGTAAAAACAAATGAAATATGTTTTTACATATAATTTGTCAAAATAAAATATTTAAAAGATAAAAATACACAAAAAATTTCAAATCTCAATTACTCTTTATTATAGTAAATATTATTATCTGTCTTCTTAAAACAAAATGTACTCCCATTAAATAAGCAAGTTTTCAAATATCTTTTTTATCACATTGTTTTTAAATCCTAACAATATACACTTTTTTAAATTGAAGATGACTTCAATTCAAGTGAATACACTCCCTACTTATCTTACACAGAAAATTATTAATCTTATTACCGTTGACATCTAAATTCCAGGGTAGAGATCACGTATGGAGTTATTTCATTCAATTAAAAAATAATAAAGAAATAAATTAAAATAAAGAAATAATAATTTATAATAATGACAATATGTCATTATTACAAACGTCAACATTATATTTGGGTTGATTGGTTGTAGTCCTTCATTATGGAAGAAAAGCAAAATGACATCACTAGATTTGAGACAAATGACGGTGGGTCCAACTGTAGCTAATCAGGCCAGTACAAGCTCGGGAATGCTCTATCACAGGTTGGGCATAAATGTCCATGTGCACTATGGGGGTGCTTACTCTAAATTTACATATGCCATATTTCCTTTGAGCTGCTTCCATTCTGCCTTCCTCATAGACCGATGAGAACACACCACGCTGGGTGGTCCTGTGCCAGGGGATCCCATGCTGTACAATCGATTCTAAAGTTCCCAGTATCACTTCTGCCCCCCTTGTGAGTGCTTGCCCTGGGTGAGTTCTCCATAGAATAGTCTTGGCAAAAGCAGCTAAGATGCCTGGGAGCTCTCCGTAGCAATGTTGAAATGCTAGCAATTTAGTTGGAGAAAGGACTTCATTGTCTAGTACCTTTTCCTGCCAGAATCTTCCTAAGACAATTTAAATGGAAGCCATTCAGTTTCCTGACATGTTGCTAGTAGACTGTCCAGGTTTCACAGGTATATAGCAATGTGGTCAGCACAACGGCTCCATAGACCTTCGGTTTGGTGGTCATTCCAATATCTCTTCTTGCCCTCACTCTTTCAGAGTGTTCCAAATCCTGAGTTAGCTCTGGTAGTGTGAATGTCAACCTCATTGTCAACATATTCCTCCCTGGAAAAGACACTGTCAAGGTAAGTGAACCTGTCCACAATCCTCAAAACTTCACGGGAGCGGCTAGGTGGCGCAGTGGATAAAGCACCGGCCCTGGAGTCAGGAGTACCTGGGTTCAAATCCGGTCTCAGACACTTAATAATTACCTAGCTGTGTGGCCTTGGGCAAGCCACTTAACCCCATTTGCCTTGCAAAAAAAAAAAACTAAAAGAAAAACTGCATTTGCTATAACCAATGGTCCCACATATGGATGGTGTAGTGCTGGCTGATGGAGCACCTAGGTTTTCTTGGTTTTCATTGTTAGACCAAAATGAGCACAAGCAGCAGAGAATCGAGTCATACTTTGCTACATCTCAACTTGAGAGGCTGCACTGAGGGCACAGTCATCAGCAAACAGAAGATCCTGTACCAACAGGATCTTGGTCTTGGCTTGTAGCCTTTTCAAAGTTGAAGAATTTACCATCAGTGCAGTAGTTAAATTTAATGCCGCCATCATCCATCTCTATAAAGGTAAAGGTTATAGACGGTCCTGTGACAATCATGGGGTATTTCTTTTTTAGTCATTACTGGTAAGATTCCTGCCAGAGTCCTTCTCAAAAAGCTGATCCATCACCTGGAAGATGGTCTCCTCCCTGAAAGCCAGTGTGGCTTCAGAAAGGGTAGAGGAATAGTCCGTGTGGAATTTGCTGTCCAACAACACCAGGAAAAATGCCAGGAACAGAACAGGGGTTTGTATAGAACATTTGTGAATCCAACCAAGACCTCTGATGTTGTCAGTTGTGAGGGTTTATGGAAAATTATGTCAAAATTTGGTTGCCCAGAAAAGTTCATTATCTGTTTGAGACAAATGACAGGGTGTCCAGCTGTGACTGATCAGACCAATACAAGCTCAGAATGTTCTACCATAGGTCGAGCACAAATAGTCCTTGTGAATATCTGGAGTGGGGTACTCTAAACTTATGGATGTCACATTTCCTTTGAGCTGCTTCAATTCTGCCTTCCTCATAGAGAGCAGCCCCCTCTCTGATGAGGGCATGCCATGCTGGGCAGTCCTGTGACAGTGTCTCCCATGCTACTTTAATCAATTCTAAAGTTCTTAAGAGAGACCTTCAACATGTCCCGGTATCGCTTCTTCTGACCCCCTTGTGAGTGCTTGCCCTGGGAGAGTTCTCCATAGAATAGCTTTTTGGCAAACATACTTCTGGCATTCTAACAATGTATTCAGTCCATTGTAGTTGCACTCTCTGTACAGAGAGTTGGAATGCTAGGCAGTTTTGGTATTAGCTGACTGGTATTAGATGACTTGAAGAAAAGAATAGATGGTGTAATCACCAAATTTACAGGGGTAAAGAGTTGAAATGAATAGCTAATACCAATGTTGGAGTGCTAGGCAGTTTGGCTGTGAAAAAGGACCTCAGTGTCTGGTGATCTTCAGAATCTTCATAACACAATTTAAATGGAAGTGATTCAGTTTCCTGACATGGCACTGGTAGATTATCTGGGTTTCACTGGCATGTAGCATTGAGGTCAGCACAATGGCTCTGTAGACCTTCAGGTCTGGTGGTCAATCTAATACCTCTTCTCTCCCACACTTTCTTTCAGAGAGTTCTAAATAATGACCTAGCTCTGACAATGCATCTGTCAACTTCATTGTCAATGTGTGCATTCCTGGAAAGAATACTACCAAGATAGTGACCTTGTCCACAATACTCAAAACTTCTCCATTTGCTGTAATCAATGGTTCCACATACGGGTGGTGTAATGCTGGCTGATAGAGCACCTGGGTTTTCTTGGTATTAAGTTAGACCAAAATAGCTCAAGTAGCATAGAATTGATCCATACTTTGTTGCATTTCTGTTTCAGAGGCTGCATTGAGGCATAATCATCTACAAATTGAAGATCCTGCACCAATACTTTCTCTATATTTTTTTTGCAAGGCAGTACGGTTACGTGACTTGCCCAAAGTCACCCAACTAGGTAATTATTAAGTGTCTGAAGTCGGATTTGAACTCAGAACCTCCTGACTCCAGGGCCAGTACCCTATCTACTGTACCACCTAACTGTTCCCATTCCCTCTATTTTGGCCTTGGCTTGCAGCCTTTTCAAGTTGAAGAATTTGCTATCAGTTCAGTAGCTGACTTTAAGGTCATGTTCATCCTCAGTGAAGGCATTCCATAACACAGCTGAAAAGAAGCTAAAAAAGCATTGGAGCAAGAATACATCCTTGTTTCATTTCATTGGTGACTGGGAAATCTCGAGAGTTATCAACCACTATCCAGAACCCAGGTAATCACACCATCATGAAATTGATGTACAATACTGAAGCAAACTTCTCCAGACAACCAGATTCTGACATAATTTTCCATAAACCCTCATGACTGAAGGTATCAAAAGCCTTGGTCAGATCTGTTTCCATTCTATTCCTTGCATTTTTCTTGGAGTTATTGAGTTTAGAGAGATGCAGGACTCATAGGTCAGTAAAAAGGCAGATGAAATTCAGTTTTCTGCAGACAGTAACAAACCAAAATGCTTTTATGATGCCCTAAAGACTATTTATGAACCAAAGACCTGTGGCACATCTAAACTACTCAACGTTGATGGATCCACATTGATTAAAGATGGGGACATGATCCTAGAGAGATGGGCTGAACACTTCCATAGTGTTCTTAGCAGACCATCATCAATCAATGCAGAAGCCATTAATCATTTATCTTATGTGGAAGTCAATCAGACCCTAGCTGAAGTTCCAACTGAAGAAGAGGTTTTGAATGCCATTAAGCTCCTTTCAAGTGGTAAAGTACCTGGTACTAACTCTATTCCAAGTGAGATCTTCAAGATGAGGAGTCCACTGCTCATCCAAAAACTGACTGAAATTTTCCAGGTTATATGACATGAAGAGGTTATCCCCCAAGAATTCAAGAATGCCTCCATCGTCCATCACTATAAAGACAAAGGGAAAAGACTGTCCTGTGGCAACCACTGGGGCATTTCTCTTTTAGTCATTGCCAGTCAGCTTCTTACCAGAGTCCTTCTAAATAGGCTGATCCTTCACCTGGGAGATGGTCACCTCCCTGAAAGCCAGTGTGGTTTCAGAAAGGTTCAAGGAAGAGTCAATATGGTATTTGCTGTCTCTAAAATAGTCTTTTAGGAAAATGTCCTATGGCATATGAATAACATGACCAGTCCATCAGATTTGTACTCTCTGTGGCAGAATTTAAATGCTTGACAGTTTCAGATCAGAATTTCAGATATCTCAGTGAAATCCATTTCAAAATGTCCAGTAGTCAACTACTGATACAAGAATGAAGCTCAAGGAGAAAGAGTAGAGCACGTATATAGACCTGAGAGTCATCTGAATGGAAATATGAATTATTTTTTGTTGATAACTTGAAGAAAACAAAAGCTGATATATTCATCAAATTTACAGGGGTAACGATTTGAAATGAGTAGCTAATACACTGAAAGAGACAAAGGATCAGAGAGGATCTTGACAGGCTATAGCATTAACCTGGATGTAGTAAAATAAAATATTATGGGGATAAAATAAAATCTTATTTGGGGGAACAAATGCTGAGCTTCATGTGTATAGGATGAAGGAGACACAATTAGCATTGTCATTTTATAAAAGGTCAGGAGGTTTAACTGGACTGAAAGCTCAACATAAGTCAATGTCATTTAGCAACCAAAAAAAGATGATATGGTCTTGGGCTACATTCAAAAGGACACAACATAGAGGAAGAGGAAGAGGGTCCCACTGTACTCTGCCCTCATCAAACTTCATCTCAAGTATTGTGTTCAGTTCTGGGTCTAACAAAAGTTAAGAAGGATATTGAAAAGTTGAAACGTATCCAGAGCAGAGTAACTGGTATGGGGAAGGATTCTGAGCCCATGACATTGGAAAAATTGGTTAAAGAACTGGAAATTTTTAGTTTGGATAAAAGTAGACTCAAGGAAACTATCTTAGGGGCTGTCATGTGAAGGAAGGATGAAATTTTTTCTATTTGGCCCTAGAGAAGTGCTTGCTGATAATGAGATCTCTGCCAAAATGGAATGATACTAGGTTCTCATTGGATATGACATCATGGCAGTCTCTTGTAGATGGAGATTAGAGTAAATAGATGCTGGAGTGCTTTCCAACTCTCCAGTTCTGTGAAGTCCATGGGACCTGATGAGCTCATCAAGAAAATGTAGAAATAAGAAGGATGAGGGGACAGGCAACAGAACCTTCAGGGAGATATATTGATAGGAAATGAGATATACAACAAATAAGATTGAGAAGTACCTATCATGCAAAAGGAGAAAGCCCAGAAGATGGATATATAGTAGGAGAGAGGGTCAAATGTTACAGAGAACTCAAGAAGGATGAGGATTAAGAAATCACCAGCAGCTAGGTGGTGCAGTGGATAGAGTACTAGCTATAGAGTCAGGAAGACCCGAGTTCAAATTTGACCTCAGACATTTAATAATTACTTAACTATGTGACCTAGAGCAAGTGATTTAACCTCATTGCCAAAAAAAAATTAGTAAAAAAGAGGTCTCTGGGCATTTTATTTTATTTTTAGTTTTTACAGGGCAATGGGGTTAAGTGGCTTGCCCAAGGGCATACAGCTAGGTCATTATTAAGTGTCTGAAGCTGGATTTGAACTCAGGTACTCCTGACTCCGGGGCTGGTGCTCTACCCACTGCGCCACCTAGCTGCCCAACTTTGGGCATTTTAAAAAGAGAAGGTACAATTGAGTAATGTGGTTGAAAGATATTTTAAGTTTGTAAGTTTGTGAAGCGTTGAGAAGTGGGGGGGGGGGGGTGTAAAGGAAGGCAAGAAGTATCAAGAAATTTTCCTCGGAGTTTGGCCTTAAATGGGAGGAGATATGTAGAATAACAACTTAAGGGAATGGCAGGGACAAATAAAGATTTTTTTTTTAAGAAAGAGGCATGTTTGTAGGTAGGCAGGGTCCAATATACAGGCAACAATAAGAAAGAAAAGGGGTGGTTGCAGGAACAATCTGGCAGAAGAAATGAGATCAAGAGGAAGAGCAGAGGGACTGACCTGGGGGAGAAGGATTGATTATTTATCAGACTAGAGCAGAGGAGGAGAATTTTTCCAGGATTTCTATTTCTCAGTTCAGAGTATGACCCAGAATAGGCACTAAATCAATGCTTGTCATTTCAAGTGTGTTGCAGATAAAATCCATTCATAGGGTGTGTTAAGCTAAATGGCCCCTGAAGTTTAGCCAACTCTGAAATTCTTATGCCAAGAAAAAATTTCTTGGGAAAGTGTGCACCAATGCATTACATGACTGCATTAATATGGTAGAAAAGGCACAGAATTCCAAAGAGTCATAGGAACCCTTTTAGAGCCCAATTCTGGCTCTAAAGATGTTGGGCAAGTTCCATTCCCTCTCTAGGGCTCAATTTCTTCATCTGTTAAATGAGAGAGATGAACTTGGAGACCTAAACATTTCCTTTGAGTCTCAAATCCGCAGTCCTCTACTAGAGGGAAAAACAGCTCCTTTAAGGTTTTGTCCTCTTTGACTCACAATGGCCAATCCCTGAGAAAAAGACAGTCTCGTTCCCAAAGGCCTTTCCTCCCAGAACAACTGGTCAGTCATCAATCCTGGTGGGGCAAGAAACCACTCTTCCCCTGAAACTTATTGAAGGCTTTTATCCAATATATAAGGCACCTAGGTGGTACAGTGGATGGAGCACTGGAAGGAAGATTCATCTTCCTGAGTCCAAATCTGGCCTCAGACACTTATTATCTATGTGACCCTAGACAAGTCACTTCACCCTGTTTGCTTCTTCCTATGCGAAATGAGCTAGAGAAGAAAATAGCAAATCACTCCAGTACCTCTCCCAAGAAAATCCCAAACGGGGTCAAGGAGAGTCATTCATGACTAAAACTGAAACAACTAAACAATAAATTTCTCCAGTAACTCTTTCTTCAATGACTTTTCTCTACACAGTCACCAAGCTCTGATCAAATGAGTTAATATTTGTAAAGTGCTTATCAAAATGTCTGGTATACAGTAGGTACTTCTCTTCCCTCTTCCCCTCTGTGCCCAGGTCCTAAGAGCTAGAATTACCAAAATGTTTTACAAATCTCATTAAAATCTATAATCAATGAGTGCTGTGACTTAGAAAAACAAATGAGATCCCAGTGCCAGAGCCTTGGTCAACCCAGAGCAAGGTCAGAATCAGGGTAAGGGCCTTGTGAGAATAGGGTTGAAGGTGGTGAGCAATCCATGGTGGTCTCTGAACAAAGGCAGCACATTGTAGTGGATAGAACACTAAACTCGGAGTCAGGAAAGCAGGTTCAAATTCTGACTGTCATTTTCTACACTGGGTGATCTTGAGAAAGTCACTTTTGCTCTCTGAAGTTGTTTCCTCATCTGTAAAAATGTGGTTGGGGGTGGGAGAAGTGGGGTGAAAATATTCAATGCTCAGACCTCTAAGATTCATTCCAGATATATGTCTCTAACCCTTTGAACATTCCTTCATGGGTCTTGGATGGAAGGGGTCAAGGTTAAAAATTTTTCCAATTTATATTTCTAGTCAAAATCTGTTATCTCAACTTCTAATCAAAGGTTGTAAATCTGAAAGTTGACTCTGTATGTAAAATGTCAATTTGCCAAGTCAAGGTCTGCTTCTCTCCAACAATAAATCTGAATGTTGACTCTGTCTGTGTCAATAGCGCCTCATCACCCTTGTAACGAATAGCATCTGTATTCATTCTTCTATAAATTCTTATGTAACAACAATCATGAGATGGCATCCATCTTAGAAGAGAAGAGAAGAGAACATACTGGAATTTTTTAAATAGATTCTTTTTTCTGTCTAATAGAATTCTTAGCAATAGGAATTTGTAGCAAAACTATAATTCCATGAGAGTCATCAATTTTACTATGACATTTTTATGAAAGAATATGTAATCTCATTGGTTATAGCCAGAAGTCTTTGTCTGTTTTCTATTTTAAAAAGTCCTTTAAATTCACGCTTTGGATCAGTTAGTAGAACTGACTCCACTCATGAATTGTTCTGAACCTTAGAGAACTAGAAATAATAAACACTTTCCCTAAATATCTGTTTGCCTTGTTTGAGGCAAATCTCTGGAAGATTTAGTATACTTGTTGAAGCCTAAATTTTGTTTTTGTCTTATGAAAGAATAGTTTCTCATAACTATATTGTGATAGAAGATTAATTTCTATTAGAGAATGTGAGGTTTCATATGGGTGACCTTTCTCCCTAGTTAAAAATTAAGACTACAAAAATATCACTCCCTATGTTAATCACAAACCTGGAGGACAATAGGCAGAATGTAAGGAGACCATTCACCCAGAAAGGGACAAGAGAAGAATATATACAAAGAAGATAGATAGTCTTTGAGGAACAGTTTTCAGGAGGTGATAATGTTCACCTTCTATAATTAGGCCATTAAGGATGTTAATTATTTTCCCTATTCTCAAATGATATAAGGTCCAATCTTTTTCCCAGTACTTTGTGGTTATTACTTCAGAATGGCCTCCACCTATAGGTTAGGGGTAATATCTTAGAGAATAAAACTTAAAAATTTCTAACCTATATTTTCTGTCATTTTATTTTAACTCTATATTCTTAAGGTTGCAGATTTTAGGGTTAACGGTTTTGGTGCCATGACTCGGATAGATGGGGATTTTGAGGAAGGACAGATCCCTGTCTGTAGTCAGATGTGCTCCTTGGGAGGAAAGAGGTCTATAACTTTAAAAATCCTAATTCTATTCAAAAGTAGTGTTTTAGTTGACAAATGTGAGTTTACACAATTTTGACTTAAAAATGGGATAGACTACCTTTTAACAATGCTTCATATGGGATCCCTCAAAAAAGCTAGAACAGTTTTTGATCCTAGACAAAACTGGTCTTAGAATAATTCAATTGTCTTATTTGGAAATTAAATATTCTCTACATTTTACTTCTGATTTCAGGAATTATCACCTGTAGTGGTAATCGCCTCTGTTTTCCAGTCAAGTGGATGCTGAAGACTTGTCCCTAGAGATAAGTATTTCTAGCATTTCTTTCATGAAAGGGCAAAGGGCTAGATTTTTTTGGCATTTTTGAAGAATGTATGGATCTTATCCAGCACCCTGTTGTCTTTGTCTGTATTTGGGGGCCCTCTAGAATGAAAGCAATATGGGTTTTCCATGAAGTTTTAGGGTCTCTCTCTGGTTTGACATACTCTGACTCAGTTTATGTATTTCGTAGGTATATCTTTTAAATTATGTGATCTGTGTGGTACAGGCAGCTATCTCTGTCTGGTCAGGCTTGCTAGCCTGTCTCTGTGTTCTGATTGGCCAATTTCCCTCTTCTAATTGGATCTTTTTCTTTTCCAAAAAACTCATGATTTGCATCACAGGACAGATTTTCCTCAAAATCGTGTTGTTTTTGAAAGAGAAAAAGTTTTATTTTTCTCAACCTAATTTTCATTAAAGTTCTGGTTTGTTGAAGTTTCATTCTGGTTAAAGTTTTGGTTTCTTAAAGTTCATTTTGTTCTTCATTTTGTTCTGATCTGATTGACTGACAGGATTCTCTCTGTCTCTGTCTCTGTCTCTGTCTCTGTCTCTGTCTCTGTCTCTCTCTCTCTCTCTCTCTCTCTCTCTCTCTCTCTAGTGTTATTTCTCCATCTATGTTTTTTTCTCTTTTAGTTGTAAAATGAAAGAAACATTAGATTTCTCTCTTAGAATAAGAAAAAAGTCTTGTTTTTCCTATTTAAAACTGGTTCATTCAATTCTCAAACAATGCTTTGATAACCTGGCTGCACAACTCTCCTTCTGTAGCCCCATCTCTTACCTCTCTCTCCTTATCTCCTGAATTCTTCATCTCTGCATCTTTCTAAATCTAAAAAAAAAAAAAAAAAAAAAAAAAAAAAAGATGGCACAGGCTAACTTCTATTTTGAACAAAAAGTTTGTTTAAAAAGAGAGAGAGAGAGAGAGAGGGGTGGCTAGGTGGCATAGTGGATAAAGCACTGGCCCTGGAGTCAGGAGTACCTGGGTTCAACTCTGGTCTCAGACACTTAATAATGACCTAGCTGTGTGGCCTTGGGCAAGCCACTTAACCCCATTTGCCTAAAAAACCTAAAAAGCAACAACAAAAAAAAAAACAAAACAAGAATCAGCTAAAGATTCTTAAATACTGTGCCCCAGATATTAACCTTCTGTCACAATATAGGTTTTTTTTTTTTATGTTTGTTCAAGGCAATGGGGTTAAGCGGCTTGCCCAAGGTCCACAGCTAGGTCATTATTAAGTGTCTGAGACCGGATTTGAACCCAGGTACTCCTGACTCCAGGGCCAGTGCTCTATCCACTGCGCCACCTAGCTGCCCCCGTAATAGTTATGAGAAATTTTTGCTTTCAAAATATCCCTCATTTTGATATAGATCAACTAAAGAGACGTAGGAAAAAATGCAGGGCATATGGGAGCAACTCTTAGAAATCTAGGTCACTAGAAGAATGGGGAGGCAACAAACATGTTGGTCATGTTTATTTACATGTAAATAAGAAGTGAGCCTATTCATAGAGAAAATTGTTTTTATCAAATTTGTTTCTATATGCTGTTTGAGATTATTGTATTCATACATTCTAAATCTTTTGTTGTAAAATCACCTGTGCAACATGAATAAAATTTTAAGATTTTTCTGTGATGTTTTTATTATTATTATTATTACTAATATAATATTATAATCACTATGTGGCATTTAAAGATAAATCTCTGGCTGATTACAAGAAATTGCTATTAAAGTCATCATGAGACCAAAAATTGACCTTCTGAGTCTGAAATCCAGGTATCAAAGAAATGGGGGGGGGGACCAATAGTCTAATGATGCCAGAAACCCAATGGGGGCTGGACACTGCAGGTGACAGGCACATTATGATAAAATAAAGAAAGAGTAGCTGTTTAGCATTATCTGAGGTTGGACTCTTTTTGACTCAGGTTTCCAAATGTGATATTTGGAAAATGTCTCCCCTTGGAGATTTAAAGTCTGGCTTAAGGCATTTGGCTGTCCACATGACCTCTGCCTAGAAATTGACATCCAAATAAATAATAATAAATCCAAATAAATAAATAAATAATAAGTTCCAAACAAGGGATTTTCCTTTTCTGATATCTCAGGTCTTTATGGTAAATTGCTATAATCAAATCAAGTGATTAAAATTAAAATTAGATGTAGAAATTTGAGTCATTTGGTCTACATTTATGCCATGTTCTTTTTTTTGTGAGGGGGGGTAGTTGCAAGGCAATGGCATTAAATGACTTGCCCAAGGTCACACAACTAAGTGTGTCCAAGGTCAAATTTAAACTCAGTTTCTCCTGACTCCAGGACTGGTGCTCTATCCACTGTGCCCTCTAACTGCCCTTTTGACATGTTCTAATAGCCAGCAAGGTTAATATACAGTTTTGGCATCTGTTCTCAGCCACATGTTGCTCTAGTGTATTTTGAAATTTTTTTTAAGAGAAAATACATTATTCAGGTAAGGATTTTTTATTCATTTTAAATATTAAAAAAAAGGTTAAAACTGCTTTTTTTTGGTAAAAAAATCAGTCTGATGGGGGGGTGGCTAGGTGGAACAGTGGATAGAGCACCAGCCCTGGAGTCAGGAGTACCTGAGTTCAAATCTGGCCTCAGACACTTAATAATGACCTAGCTGTGTGGCCTTGGGCAAGTCACTTAACTCAACCTGCCTTGCAAAAAAAATAAACACTCTGATACTCTCTGTTCTAAATTGATAATCAAATGTATATGTTACAAACTCAAAATGAATTCAATAGATCTTTAAAAAAATTCACTTAGTAGCAAAATCGTCATTTTTATGGAAATTTATTTTAAGTGGAATAACATCCTCCAAATGGAGGTATAAATGATATAAAGGAGCAAGATAATGTCAAAATAAACTAGATGGGATTCTATTTTTAACTGCATTTTATGTGTATATCAATATGACAGTAGGCAAGTCAAAATGTAAATTGTCATGATCTAAGAATTTCCAGAGTTTTATTTCCTAGTACTAGAAAGGAAGATATCTAAATCATATCTACAATGTACAAGATATCTAAATCTGAATATACTTGGAGTAGCCTGGTCACTGACAGACTCCAGGGATCTAAAAGGACATTAGTTGTCTCCAGAAGAAAGAAGAAATGGACCCATTTCAGATCTCTCCAGAAGAAATAAGAAATGTAAATTATTTCTTTTTCTCTACTTTGCATTTATTTGTATAAGTTATTTAATCAAAGGGTCCTGCCCCCTTTTTCTTTTGATCTCTGTAACTCTCCTCTTGATTCTGTAAATGTGTCATCCATCATTATGCCCCCCTTTTTGAAATTAACCTCGTGTTTGTTGCCTCCCCATTCTTCTAGTGACCTAGGTTTTTAAGAGATGCCATTTCTCCCTCCCTCCCTTATTTTTCCCTTTAGTTCATCTACAGCTGACATAATAACGTCATCTGTGATCTAAATGTGGAATATTGTGAAAACCAAAATTTCTCATAACTATATTATGACAAAAACTTAATTTCTGGGACAGCTAGGTGGCACAGTGCATAGAACACAAGCCCTGGAGCTAGGAGGACCTGAGTTCAAATTCAGTCTCAGACAAGTCACTTAACCCCATTGCCTTGCAAAAACAAAACGAAAAAAAAAGATTAATTTCCATATTGGGCTTCATATGGGTGACCTTGCTCCTTAGTTAAAAATTAAGGCAACAAAAATATCGCTCCCTATGTTAATCATAAAAGGACAGTGAGTAGGATGTAAGGAGACCATCCTCCTAGTAAGAGACAAGGGAAGATTTACACAAAGATGATAATCTTTGAGGAGCAGTTTTCAGGCTGCATTGTACAACGTCTATGGTTAGGCCACTAAGGAGGTTAATTAAAATTTTCCCTCGTCTCCAAAGATGTAAAGTCCCATTTTTTTCCTAGTTCTTTGTGGTTACTACCTCAGAATGGCCTCTACTTATAGGTTAGCAGTAAGATCTTAGAGAATAAAACTTAAAAATGTCTAACCTATATTTTCTATCATTTTATTTTAGCCCTGCATTCTTAAGGTTATAGATTTTGGGGTACATAGTCTGAATTAGTAAGACAAAAAACTCTGGTGAGAATATGTTTTTGGCTGTTAACAATGTTCAGGACAGAACACTGGAGACCTGAACCAGGGTCTTCATCCCCTTCTGCTCACTAAATTGCCAAGGGAAAACTCTGTACTTTGGGTCATTCTGCACAATCCCAAAGGAGGCATCCTGGCCTCTGCTGCCTCTGCAGGTGATCATTCTTCAAGTTTCTTCAAGTTTCTTCTTGTTGTTCAAGGGGGAACTGCCCCATCCAAAGCCACCGGTTCAGAAATTAGGATTTAGAGGACTAGTCATCACTGAGTGCATAAAATAATCTAAGGAATATGGCGCCTGGAGCCTAGGAAGTGCTTTTTGATTGACCAGAGAGGAAACAAAACTGTAGATAAGCGTGAGTCAATTTCCTATCCTGATTCCCTAAGTCAAAGGTTCAGCCTAGTCCCAATTAACAATGGATCCCCTTGTTTTCCGATGATATTCTTTATGGGTAAGGAAGTTCCTTGGTGTTGGTTGGGAAGCATCTGTTGAGTCCAAATAAATGAAGTTAATACATTTTTTTAATTCTCAGGAAATGAAAAAAATAAGGTTTGAAAAGAATGTAAAAGAAGCAACACCAAGGGGCAGCTAAGTGGTGCAGATAGAGCACTGGCCCAGGAGTCAGGAGGCCCTGAATTCAAATCCGACCTCAGACACTTGATAATTACCTAGCTGTGTGGCCTTGGGCAAGCCACTTAACCCCATTGCCTTGCAAAAAAAAAAAAAAAAAGAAGCAACACCAAATTAGAAAAGAGTTGACAAACAGAAAACAAACAAACAAACAAATAATGTAATGGGATATGTGATAACCAACCCCCCTCCCCCGTCTCCATTTCTTAAAACCAACCCCTCAAGTACACAATCAACAGTCAAAATAGATTCTCCCCAGAGTTTGGTCTTATTCAGACAAAAACAAAATTTAAGCTTCAATTTAAATCTGCTAATCATTCCAGAGATTTGTCTTAAATAAGGCAAACAGATATTAAAACTTAAACATAAAGTGTTTATTATTCTTATTTCTCTAAGGTTAGAATAACTCATGAGCAGGGGCAGTTCTACTAACTGACCTAAAGCATGAATTTGATAAATCCTTTCTATAGAAAAAGACAAAGCAGCCATAAAATTTTTGACCATTACTAATGAAATTACATATTCCTTCATAAAAATGTCATAATATACATTTATGACTTTCTCAAAGAATTATAATTTTGCTTCAAATTTCAGTTGCTAAAAATTACGTTAGGCAGAGAAAAAGGAATCTCAAACAAGTACAGAATTTTTGCTCCACTTCTAAGATATATGTCATCTTATGATTGTTGACACAAAAGAATATATAGATGCTATTTATTACAAGGATAACCAGGCACCATTGCCACAGACAGAATCAACGTTCAAATTTATGACTAGAGAGGAAGAGATCTTGGATGGCAAATTGACATAAGGAGAAATCTCCTTTAAACAACATTGTTTAAGGATCTTTTATGTTCCTGGTACTATGACAAACTCTGGTGTCATAAAAAGAGACAAAGCCAGTCACTGAGCTCATGGAGCTTACAATCTAATGGGAGAGACGATATGAAAACAAATAAATGCAAACAGGGTTTATACAAGATAAATAGGAAGTCATTAATACAGGAAAGGCAACAGACTTAAACAAAATTGGGAAAGGCTTCTGGTAAAAGATGAGGTTTTATTTGGGAATTAAAAGAAGTCAGGGATATCAGTAGTCAGAAGAGAGTAAGGAGAGCATTTGAGGTATGGGAGTCAGTCAGAGAAAATGCCCAGAGCTGAGAGATGCAGGATCTTATTCACGGAAGATCTAAGAAGCCAGAGTCATCAGGTTGGAGTAAGGTATAAGATGACTGGAAAGGTAGGAGGGGTTTAGGCCATGAAGAGCTTTGAACAAAGGAGAAAAGGATGGGGATGAGTCTTGAAAGAAAGAATAAGGAGAAATTTCTCATCAAAATGAATCTTCTGATCTGATGAGAGGAAGGAAGAAAGAGTTGTATGAAAGGCCTGAGGGGGAGAAGAGATTTGGGAGAGTTACTGTGAGAGTTATAGAAGGGAAAGTGTCCTTTGCTACATCAGGGATCCAGTTGATATACAAATAGAAAATACTTTAGTGGACCCAGTAGTCATGGTTGTAAATTCCTCCTGTTGGTGTTCAGCAATACAGGAGATTAGAGATGAGGGACAGTGAGGAAAATCCAGGTTTGGGACCTGGCAAGGAAGATGGCCATAGCACAAGGAGAAAAGGGTTTAAAGCCCAGAGGTAAATATAACCTTAATTTGACAAAATATAAGGTTGATTGGGAAAAGTGGAAAGAGAAGCTAGGGGAGGAAAGCAGCGATAGAAGAAGGGACCAGAAGTCTTGATGAGAACAGAGAATAAAATTAGGAAGAATAAGACCCAGGGAAAGGTAGAAAGGTAGAAGGTCATGGTCTGGGCAATGGGATATAGGAATAGCAATCTGTCTTCAGGAAATAGAGATTCAAAGTTCATATTCCACTTCTGTCATTTGCTCCCTATTTTTGCCAAGGGTGGACAAGTCAGTTCGCCTCTTTTAAGCCACTAAAAGGAGATAACTGGACTAAATGACTTTTTTCTTTTTTTTCTTCTCCTTTTTAATTGATGAAATAACACATGCATTTCCATAACATAGTATAATAAAAAAAATATGATTGCACATGGAACTGCAAGTCTATTGCATACAATTTGCTATTCCTTTTAAATATATAATAAAGCTATCATCTAACTTTGTTTTCTTTGCTCCCCACCTCCACTAGGGATAGTTACCATTAGACACAAATTGTGTGTGTGTGTGTGTGTGTGTGTGTGTGTGTGTGTGTGTGTGTAAAATCATTCCATACATACTTCTATTTATCAGTTCATCTCTGGATGCAGATAATACCTTCCTTTATAGGTTCTTTGTTGTTAATTTGGATATTCATAATAGTCAAAATGTCTTAATCCTTTAAAGTTTTTTTTAAAAACTATTACTATATATAAAATGTTCTCCTGCTTCTGTTCAGTTCACTCTTCATTATAGAATGCAAGTCTATCCATGTTTATCCATAATCAATGAGATCATCATTTCTTATAGCACAGTAGTATTCTGTCACAATTATATACCATAACTTGTTCAGCCATTCTCCAACTGATGAGCAATCCCTGTAATTTCCAGTTCTTTGCCATCACAAAGAGAGCTACAGCAAAAAAAAAAAAAAAAAAAAAAAAAAAAAAAAAAAAAAAAGGAGGTACAGTTTTATTGCCTTTTGGGCAAAGTTCCAAATTGCTCTCCAGAAAGATAGTACCCGTTTTCCCACATTCCCTTCAAAATTGATCATTTTCCTTTTCTGCCATACTAGTCAATCTGATAGGTATGAGGTCTTACCTCAGAGTTGTTCTAATTTGAATTTCTCTAATCCATAGTGACATGCATTTTTCATATGACTCCAGATAGCTTTGATTTCTTCATCTGAAAAATGCTTGTTTATAGCTATTGACCATTTATCAGTTGGGGAATGACTTGTATTCCTATAAATTTGCCTCAATTCTCTATATATTTTAGAAACATTGAAACAGAGACATTGATGTAAAAATTGCTTCCCAGCTTTCTGCATTCCTTCTAATCTTGGTTGTTTCAATCAACATCTCTTTATATCTAGGTCATATATTCATAATAACCTTATCTTGCTAAATGGTACAAGATATTAGGCTATGCCTAGGTTTTTATGTCAGATTATTTTCCAATTTTCCCAGCAATTTTTACCAAATAATGAATTATTATCCAAAAGTGCTGTCTTCGCACTTGTCAGAGACAGGGTGACTATAGGTATTTGTGCTGTAAATTTCATGATGTTGATGGCTTCTAATGTCTCTTCCAGCTCCAAATCTACGATCTCATTACCAAAGCATCCAGGGTATGTCCAAGCATTAGTTCTGCTTTTTGTCAATTTGTGTAAGCTCTTCTCCCACTTTCCCTGTAACATTACTTAGTTTGGTCTCGACCAGATAGTTCTCTCCCTTCTGTAGACTATTATCTATACTGAAGGAATACCTGAGACAATTGATAGTCCAGGCTTTCCATAGCACTAAGAGCTGCACTCCTTCCATTGATTGGATGGACTTAGGTTGGCTGTCAACCACCTTGGACTTTATAGATTGTCTAGACAAAAATCTGAGAGGTGGGAGGATTCTGAAGAAGTAGCTCATCCAGTCCAAGCCCAAAAAATAATCTGACTATAATAGACCCAAACGAATGACCATGCAGTCTTTGCTTGAAAGATTTCCAAGGATCCAAGATTTTCTAATTAAAATATAAAAACTAAAAGAAAGGAAAAAAACATATATTCTTCTCTGATGGGTCCCTACAAGTTAAAAAAGAAGCCAAATCAACCCAGGTTGTTTCCCAACAATTTAGCACCCTCCCCAATTCACATTCGCTGGTTGAAGTCTCTTGAAGGTTAAGCATCTACTCCGTAATTTCTCACTCCTAAAACTAGAGCTAATGAGTTTCTGTCAGTGTGTTTACCATGAACGGTCAGTCACTTGACCCCATCTGAAAGAAAAAGCTTTTACTGAAAGGACATATCATGAATATCATTTTAAAAATGTACACCCCCATAAACCTGGTATACATTCTCCAAAAATAAAAGCATCAGCGGAAAAAGTATGTACATATATACAATATCAGATGACTCTGGAGTTAACACAACACGACAGCATCCTTCACTCAAAATAAATTCACTTGCTTGTCATTACATCACCTCCCTGATGTTATGGTCTCTTTTAAGAATGAAGGACAATCATCAAGAAGACATACAAGGGGCAGCTAGGTGGCACAGTGGATAGAGCACCAGCCCTGGAGTCAGGAGTACCTGAGCTCAAATCCGGCCTCAGACACCTAATAATTACCTACTGTGTCGCCCTGGGCAAGACACTTAGCCCCATTTGCCTTGCAAAAAAAAAAAAAAGACATACAAGCAGAGAAAATGCATAGCTAGGACAACTCATACCTCTGATTCTACAGGACACCAAAATTCCCCCTCTTTATTTGACATCTTCATTCTGTACCCACTGGGCACAACATAACTACTGGACAGGTGGCTCAGCAGGGTTCCCTGAACCTGATCTTGCCTAAAGTCACACAGTTAGGTAATTATTAAGTGTCTGAGGCCAGATTTGACCTCAGGAACTCCTGACTCCAGGACTGGTGCTCTATCCACCTAGCTGCCCCTATAGATAACACTCGACTAAGAACCTCTCCTCTCTTCACTGATTCTTTAGACAATGTCTTGCCTCTGTTTTTAAACAATGCATTAGTTTGCTTAAATGGGATTCTTCAGTCTGCAATTCAATTCTTCACCTATTACATTTCTTTTTTTAATACATTTATTCAAAGTTTTGAGTTCCAGCATATATACTTAATGCAGTATAGACATCTAGAGTAAGGAGAGAAGGGGGACGGGGGAAGGTGGGGGATGTGAATGATGGAGGAGAGGGTGGACCGTGGTTGGGAGTGGTCAGATATAACACATTTTCTTTTTTTTTTTTTTTTTTACTTCTTACAAGGGGCTGGGGTTGGATGACCTATCCAGGACCACAGGGCGAGGTGGTTGCTGGGCCTAAGGGGTGGTATGTGGGCTGGGGGCCTCTTGGCCCCAGGGCCAGGGATCAGTCTGCTGCACCACTAAGCTACCCTACAGCACATTTAAGAAGAGGGACAGGGGCAGCTAGGTGGTGTAGTGGATAAGGCACCAGCCCTGGAGTCAGGAGTACCTGGGTTCAAAGCCGGTCTCAGACACTTAATAATTACCTAGCTGTGTGGCCTTGGGCAAGCCACTTAACCCCGTTTACCTTGCAATAAATAAATAAATAAATAAATAAATAAATAAATAAATTTACTAAAAAAAAAAAAATTATAAAAAAAAAGGGGGCAGCTAGGTGGCGCAGTGGATAGAACACTGGTCCTGGTGTCAGTAGTACTTGAGTTCAAATCTGACCTCAGACACTTAATAATTACCTAGCTGTGTGGCCTTGGGCAAGCCACTTAACCCCATTGCCTTGCAAAAATCTAAAAAAAAAAGCTAAGAAGAAGGACAGAGTGAAAGGAGAGAGAAAATATAGTGTATGGTAGTGGGGAAGTATGAATGGAGGGAGTTGCGATCAGCAATGGCAACAGTGGAAAAATATGGAAGTAGCTTTGGTGATGGACTTATCCTAAAGAATGTGATCCACCCATGAGAGAGCTGGTGGTGTTGGGACACAGACTGAAGCACAGTTTTATTTCATTATTATTATTATTATTATCATCATTTGGGGGAGTTGCAGGGAAAATGGGGTTGGATGGCTTGCCCACTCCTTGGGTGATTGTTGGGTATCTGAGGCCAGATTTGAACCCAGATGCACCTGACTCCAGGGTTGGTGCTCTGTCCACTACACCATCTAACCGCCCCTCCTAGCATCATTATTATTATTATTATTATTGTTGTTGTTATCATCATCATCATCATCATCATCATTATTTTATTTTATTTGGGGGGGGTGTTTTTGTAGGGCACATGGGGTTGGGATGGCTGGCCCAGGGTCACACAACTGGGTGATTGTTGGGTGTCTGAGGCCGGATTTGAACCCGAGTGCTCCTGGCTCCAGGGCCCACGCTCTGTCCACTGTGCCACCTAGCTGCCCCTATTATTATTCTTTTTTTATTTTAATTTTAATTTTTTTCTCTTTCCTTTACTTTATTGCTCATGAGGGTCTATATTTTGGGGGGAGGGGTATTATGTTTACTCTTAAACAAGAATATTTCAGCAATGTATAAAAACCATCATTTGTACAAAAATAAAAATAAATAAATATAAAAATCAAAGTTCTGAGTTCCAAATTCTATCCCTCCCTCTTGTCTCCATCCCCTCCCTAACATAGTAAACAACCAGATATGTTTATACATGTGCACTTATGTAAAAAAAATTTCAATATCGGTCATTTTGTATAAGAAGACTCAAATAAAAGAAAAAAAGAAAGTGAAAACTTTGGTCTGTATTCAGTCAACATCAGTTTTTTCTCTGGAGGTAGATAGCATGCTTCATCATTACTTCAGTGGGATTAGCTTGCATCACTGCATTATTGAGAGTAGCTAAGTCATTCATAATTGTTTATCGAACAGAATGCTACAGAATCCAGTGTTCTCCTTATTCTGTTCATTTCACTAGGAAACACTTCATATAAGTCTTTCCAGGTTTTTCTGAAATCATCCTGCTTGTCATTTCTTATAGCATAATATTCCTTTAAAAACATATACCAGGGCGGCCTTTTTGCCTTACAAAAAAACAAAAACAAAAACCCATATACCACATATGTGTATGTCATGGAACACTACAGTTCTGTTAGAAACCAGAAGGGATGGGAATTCAGGGAAGCCTGGAGGGATGTGCATGAACTGATGCTGAGGGAGATGAGCAGAACCAGAAAAACACTGTACATCCTAACAGCAACATGGGAGTGATGATCAACCTTGAAGGACTCGCTCATTCCATCAGTGCAACAATCAGGGACAATTTGGGGCTGTCTGTGATGGAGAATATCATCTGTATCCAGAGCAACAACTGTGGAGTTTGAACAAAGATCAAGACTATTACCTTCAATTTAGGGGGAAAAAAAACCCTGATATCTTATTGTCTGATCTTGCTATCTCATTTACTTTATGTTTCTTCCTTAAGGATACGATTTCTCTCTCATCACATTCAATTTGGATCAATATACAATGTAAAGACTGGCAAATTGCCTTCTGTGGAGGTGAGGGGAGGGAAGTAAGATTAGGGGGAAAATTGTAAAATCAAAAAAAATAAAATTTTGCCTTTCTCCAATTGATAGATGTCCCTTTTTGATTTCCAGTTCTTAGCCACCACAAAAAGAGCAGCTATATTTTTATACAAATAAACCTCTTACCCTTTTTTGAATGTATTTGAAATATAGACCTAGCATTGGTATTGCTGAATCAAAGAGTTTGCACAGTTTTATAGCCCTGCCATAATTCCAAATTGTTTTCCAGAATGGTTGGATCAGTTCACAACTTCACTAACAGAACTTTAGTTTCCCAATTTTCCCACATCCCCTTCAACATCCAATATTTTCTTTTTTTTTGCCATATTTGATAGGTAAGAGGTGGTACCTCAGAGTTATTTTAATTTGCATGTCTCCACTCAATTGTTATTTAGAGCATTTTTCAGATGACTATAGATAATTTGATTTATTTGTCTGAAAATTGTCTGTTCATATCCTTTAATCATTTGTAATTATAAGTTTGACTCCATTTTCTATATATTTAAGAAATTAAAACTTTATCTGAGATATTTGTAAAAATTTTTCCCAGTTTGTTTGCTTTCCTTATAATTTTGGCTGCATTGGTTTTGTTTGTGATAAAGCTTTTTAATTTTATTTAATCAAAAACCTAATTTCTGCCATACTGTTTTTCCTTTGTAAAATAATGAGTTTTTGTTCAAAGTTGGAATATTTGGGTTTGTCAGATCCTAGATTACTATGGTCATTTGCTATAATAAATTTGCAACTAATCTATTCTGCTGATCTACCACTTTATTCCTTACCTCACTGGTTTTATAATTACCATTTTATAATACAATTTAAAATCTAGAATAACTAGACCACCTTCTTTTATATTTTTATTGTTTCCCTTTATATTCTTGAGTTTTTTGTTCTTTCAGATAAATTTTATTATTTTTTTCTAACTATAAAATAATTTTTTGATAATTTGATTGGTGTGGGTTTGTCTTTTCAGTATCTTGGTTCTTAAAGGTCACCCTCAGACCAATAATTTGAGGACTCTGGCAGCAGTTGACTAAATCCAGTCTGTCTGTCTGGTCTGTCTATCTGTCTGTCTGTCTGTCTGTCTGTCTGTCTGTCTCTCTCTCTCTCTCTCTCTCTCTCTCTCTCTTTCTCTCTCTCTCCCCCCCCCTTTTTTTCTCTCCTTGTATTTCCAGTATTTCTCCCCTCAAGTCACTCATCGTTGTTAAAAAAAAAAAAGCAAGCAACATGAGGGCAATGATCAACCTTAATGGATTTACTCATTCCATCAGTGCAACAATCAGGGACAAGTTTGGGGTGTCTGTGATGAAGAATCCCATCTGTATCCTGAGGAAGGATTGTGCAGTTTGAACAAAGACCAGACTATTACCTTTAATTTAAAAAAAGTTATCTTATTATGTAATTTTACTCTCTTTTATACTTTATTTTTTTTCCTTAAGGATATGATTTCTCTCTCATCACATTCAACTTAGATCAGTATATACCATGGAAACAATGTAATGACTAACAGACTGCCTTCTGGGGTGGGGGGTGGGGGAGGGAAGCAAGATTAGGGGAAAAATTGTAAAATTCAAAATAAATGAATTAAAACAAAAAAAAAGCAAAAAATTTACAAAGATTAGACTTTCTACTTCAGAAGTTTTCCTGTGCATGCAAGATTATACAACCATCCCTTCCACATCATGAGGATGATCAACGATCAGGAAAATGAATTAAAATGCTTTCCTTCCTGTCATATTGGAGAAGTCTGAATTTTTTCTTTTACCTTTTTGGGGTGTTTACAGTACTTTATTGTAAAATTTGGCTTAAGCATCAATTTGATCATAGAGCCTAGGTCATTTGCTGCTTTTACAAAACTCTCAAAAAATTCCCATTTAATTTCTTATGCCTGCCTACAGTATATCCAAACCACAATGGGGAAAGTTGTGATGTGGAAGGGATAACTTTTTTATCTTGGAGATTTTGAAGGAGAACAGCTGACTCTAAAGGCTGCTATTAAAAAAAAGCGTTCAGAAGGGTAGGGATGATTAATAAAGTCTAACATATTATAGCTCCCTTAGCTGCCATATGATACTGAACTCTCCTTCCCAGTTAGTGGATACCTATTCTCACTGGCCTTTTGATTAAACTGTTAGGGGGAGATAAGCATTGTGTGGGGAGGGGGGAGTGAGGGGATTACAAGATACTTTCTGTCATTTCAGACCCAGTCAAGTGAGGGTTACAAAGCTAAAAACAGATAAGATAGAAAGGAAGTATTTTTTCTGACTTGTAGAAATCTATGGCATAAACTTATACTAAAATGTAATATCTGTACTGTAAATTTGCAAATTATCATTTGAAGGGTTTTATAGATACTGAACTATTTTAAGGAGGCTATGAGAAACTTTCTATTCTTGTAAATTGGTGGATACAAGTTAGACAAATACCTGTAGATATTAAAAGGGTATATTCCAATCTTTATGATAGTGGCATGTAATCATATCTTTGTGTTTATGATTTCCATATTTTAGGAGAGCTTCATCTGCCATCATATATCTTTGGAACTGAGCAAACTTAAGGTAGTGAGCTCTGTAATTTGAAGGACTAACAGCTAGGAAAATTAAGATTTTGAATGATATCATTTGTGATCATAAATTCAGATATGATTTGCATTTGTCCTAAAACTAAATTGAAATGGTTTAATTTAAGCTGAGATATGGTCTGTTAGGATAATTGTGATATTTAACCTTCCCTTATTGATATCTGGCATTTAGGCAATAGGTTTAGAAATTACATGAAATAAGAATCAAAAATGTAATTGCTTCAAAATTATTCTATACTGATTTTTTATACAATTTGATACAATGCCAATTGATTGATGTATAAAATAATTTTCTACAAAAGATGATTTGCAAATGTAGTCATCCAGATTGAACTTTTTTGACAGGTAATGTTTTGAAAATCCATATTATTATTATTTAAGTTATTGTTAGGTTTTTAATTGTTCTTGTATTATTATTTTGGTAAAAAACATTGTATAAGAAATGTTGTTAATCTGAACAATGGTGCTCAGAGGGTGCTGTAATTATATCACTGGAAAATTAACTCCTTTTCTGACCAGAATACTGTTAAATTATTCATTTAACCTTTTTTAATTAGAGATTATTGTCAAGTATTTAGTCAGATATATTTTTCTTTAAAATGAATAATAAATGCTTAGTGTTTGAGGAAGGTACAAAAACTTATATCTAAAAAGTTCTTTAGGGACAGATTTTCAATCTCCTGGATCTTCTGTCTTGGCAATGACATAAAATTTCATCAGCTCTGTGAGAGAAGTTTCTGAAAGAATATTGTGAATATGGAAGCAAAAAGGAAAAATAGCCACTACAGTCAATGAGTTTGGATTCTCCTGGGGCAGAACAATAGGTATTGTGATGAGCAAACACAAAATAGAGACAAAATAATTTCAAAAGAGAGAATCTTGATGAGTTCTGCAGATGAATAAAGTAGATCTTTGAGGGCATCTTCCCTGAGTTTCCCAGTGATTAGTATATTCCCATCAAATTTTCTTGTATTTCTCTATGAATATATAAACCTGCTTTGCTGGGAACTAGTCAAGCATTGCTTGACTGTTACTGTTCTCTAGTGCCATCTATGGTTGAGATAAGGGAAGGGAGAAACAATGGAGTGGGGCTGAGGGGCCAGGAGTGGGACAGGAATTGGAGCTAAGGGAAGAAAATAGAATCTCCTGCCATTTGCAGACCAAAGGAGCTTGGCAATTCTCTCACTTAAGGGGATTATTGATCACTCAAATAGCATAATACTTTTTTTTCCTCAAAACCCTTTTAAGGGGAACCATGAGTTAAAAGAGCTTATAACTATGTCATCATATTGAGAGAGCCCAGGAGGACTGACTTTCCCAAGAGGAGAGTGGTGAAAATCCAAAAAGAAGGAGTTAGAAGAGAAGCAGCTACTTGTGAGGAATATTGTTTCTGAAAGAACCAAGGACAGCAAAAACTGCTAAGTCCAGATGTATGAGTCACATAGGCACCTGCTATGTGCTTACCTGCTAGTTTTCTAAATGTATGGATTCATCCTAACCCATGGAAACATTGTGTTTGGTTGGTAGAACATGACCCAAGTTCTTGAATGGGTATTTTGATTATTCCTGCTTTGACTTTTTATTGAGTACAAGTTATAATTATCCTTGCTTTTTCCTTGTTTTGTAATTTTTCATATTTAAGTTATTGTCATAGTAATGAATTTTTGGTAATGCCGAGCTGAACACTCTCCTGCACATGCTCAAGAGTGATGGAGTGTATCCCCAAGATCAATGTTACCTCTAGGACCCTGAGAGAGTTTTGAGTTGTAGGCATAGTATGTCCCTGTGCAGGAATCTCAGACTACCATCATGAGTGCAGATGGGATGAGTGAGTCACTCCAGAAACTGAGAGTAAAGATCAATGCCCTGTCTTAGGTTACATATATATATATATATATTTCCATATAATTATTTTTATATAAAATTACATGTAGATATGTTTTTCCCAAAAGAATACAAATTTCTTGAGAACATAAATTATCTCAATTTTGAAATACTGAATATCTTATTTTCTACCTATTATTACAGAATTCTCTTGCATGAATGATGCTTGGGGTTTTTTCTTGTAAATAGTATTTTATTTTTGCCAATTACATATATAGTCTTCAACATTCATTTTTTATTAGCTTTTGAGTTTCAACTTTTCCCCCTCCCTCTTTCCCTCCCACCCTCCCTAAGATGACAATCTGATACAGATTCTACAAGTACAATCATGTAAACATATTTCCACATTAGCCATGTTATAAAAGAAGAAACAAAAGGAAAAAGTCACCAAAAAAAGTGAAAATATTCTGCTTCGATCTGCATTCAAATACCATCAGTTCTTTCTCTGGATGTGGATGTGCATTTTCCATTATGAGTCTCTATGAGAACGGCAGGATTGAAGCAGCTTAAGGGAAACATGACATACACAAGTCTAGAATACACACCCCAGGTGTTCACATGGACTATTGTCTCAAACACAGTGAGGTCATTTTGGTCGTCTTCTATAACAAAGGACAAGAACCAACTTTTGGAAATGTCTGACGTCTTTGTATTGCTGACAAGAGCCAAGCCAATCTTAGCTGCTCATCACAGTGTTGCTGTTAATGAGTACAATGCGCTCCTTGTTCTGCTCACTTTACTCAGCATGAGTCCTTTTAAGTCTTTCCAGGTGTTTTTCTGAAATCTGACTGCCCATTATTTCTTATACCATGAATGGTGTTTTTAAACGTAGAATATCTCTTATTATAGCTAAGTCATGATAACTTTAAAATCTGGCAAATGTGGTTCTATTAACTCATCAAGAGAGTTCATATAAAACATTCAAATGAGCGATGAACATTTCATTGGAGCCTCCCTAAGTTAAGATTCAGATCTCATCATAGAATTTAAAATAATGAGGGTTGGATTTAATTTGTAACTGCCTAGAAATTCGACTGCTTGTAAGATGATCTTTGCATATACGATGTGTTCATATTCATATATATGTAATAATAACTTGCTATAATGACATAACAATTAAAAATTTCTCAGGAAAAAAGTAATACATTGTATTTGTTTAATTTTCTATTTGCAAGGTTTCTTGGTCTTCCCCCACTTCCTCACCCCACTGCTAGTGCTTTCTCTTAGAGATTCCCTTTCATTTATACAGTTTATATATTGTTTGTAGATTTTTTCTTTTCTTTTCTTTTCTTTTTTTGTAAGGCAAAGGGGGTTAATTGGCTTGCCTAAGGCCACACAGCTAGGTAATTATTAAGTGTCTGAGATTGGATTTGAACTCAGCTACTCCTGACTCCAGGGCCGGTGCTCTATCCACTGCACCACCTAGCTTGCCCCTCCCTTAAGTAGCTTTTAAGAAGGGACATTACTAAATATACTCTGTTGGTACCCAATATCCTCCCTAAATGTGATATATCCTCCCACAACTACAGAGTTCGAAGACAATAGGTTCAAAGCAGTACATGTGACAAAAGGGTAACTCAAAAGTCCCTTCTATTCATGAGGTTCTCAAGAAGTTTCCCTTTAAGTATGATGAATCTCATCTATCTTTTTATTTTAGTTTTATTAATTTATTTTATTTTTTGCATTACATTATGAGTTTTTCAACATTCATCCACATGCATATTTATAATTTACACAATTTTCTTCCACCTTGCCTTTCCAACCCCATCCCCTCAGTGGCAAACAGTCTTTTTACACATGGACATTTGTGTTTAACATGTTTACATATAAGTCATTTTCTGTGTGAGGAATTAGGACTAAGGGAAAAATAAAGAAAACCATGGGATAGAACAAAAAAACTAAGAAGCTTTTAAAAAGTGAATAAAGTGTTCATTCAAATTCTGTGGTTTGTTTTTATTTTGTTTTTGGTCATCTTGACGTGGATGGTTCCCCATCTGACACAGACACTGCCACCCCCTTATCTTGGGAAACTGATAGGAAGATAGGGTCTCACATCTTTCAAACCCATCAAAGCTGACCTAGTCTTGCCTTGGTCAAAGGGATGTGCTAGAAAACCACATTTCCTCCAGTTTCTGGGGAATTCCTTTTCTCAATAAAGCAGCACATATAATTAGGACACAGAGGATATGACAACCCCCAGTTATTGGGGTCAGGTCTCTGATCTGGCATCACTTCACTTTATCAAATGACTTTGAAAACCCTTTTTTAAACTTGGTCTTAGGGTATGACATCAGTTGATTGGAATCTGGAAGATCTACAAGTCCAATCTCAGACATTTACTAACAGCATGATCCTGGGCAAGTTACTTAATCTTTATTTGCATCATTTTACTCAACAATAAAACAGGGTTAACCTGGGAAGGAAATGGCAAACTACTCCAGTATTTTTGCCAAGAAGAATTCACAGGGGTCAGGAAGGGTCAGACATGATTGAATGACTCAACAACAATAAAACATTCAGCTCCATCTCTCTCCTAGAAGAAATGATTTACTTGAACCCTTATACTATTCCAAACAGCATTACATTTTTTTTTGTCTTTAAATACTTTTAATAAGAATTAAATCATTCTTGTCATTGATAGAGAAATCTCTTAATTGGTTGAGTGGGAACTTTGGGTGGCTCACAGTGGAGCCTATGACCAGACCTTGGATGAGTAGGACTTAGTGGGGAGTGATTCCTCACTGAAGGGCTCAAAGATCATCTTGAGGAAAATAATTCAGGTTAGACACATCAGTAATCAGGGAGAGATTTCCCACCTCATTGCTATGCTATGTGGTCATGCAGCGAGCAATCCTACCCTCTTCTGATCCAAGAAGAAGGCTTATCTTAGTTTTACAGAGATGAGAAAAGGGTCCCTGTTCAATTAGTGAGTAAAGTTATTTTATTTGGAGTCAATAATTGACCATCAGAGCTTATTTTATGGGGAAATTTTAAAGGAAAGCAGGCACAAATTCTGTTGAAAATTTGTACAATTGGTCCTTGGCTGTCTTTAGCACAGGGTTTCTAGAAACAAACCACCTGATTTTTAATATTTCTATTCACATATAAACTATAATATTTCTACTTACTTATAAATTATTATATTTCTAATCACTTATAAAGAACCTTTGGGACCTAATTGATCAGTCTTAGGACCCTAGAGGTTAAGTTCAGAAATTAAGAATTGGAATTATTAGAAAACTTGCCAAAATTCCTGAATATTAGAGTGTTAGTGGTAGAAAACAACTCCCATAAGGGCAGAACTCAGATGGTCAGGGGACTCCCCCCTTAATAAGTCAAGGGGGACCATCTCCAGCAACTTCAATGGAGAACTCAGAATAAGTCAAAAGGCAGGAACCAGGGCAGGGAGGTGGCACAGTGGATAGAGCACTGGCCATGGAGTCAGGAGGACCTGAGTTCAAATCCGACATCAGACACATTATAATTACCTAGCTGTGTGACCTAGGGCAAGTCACTTAACCCCACTGTCTTGCCAAAACTACACAAAAGGCAGGAACCTCAGAAATCTAGTCCTATTCTCTCAGAAGTTCCTCCTGGTTGGAAATGACCCTAGGAAAGAAGGGGACAAGCATGAGAGATAAATGCATTCTACAGGATCTCCTTTGGGACAATGTTGGACTCTCTATCTAAGAATAACTAAAGAAAAAAATTAAAATAAAACTCATGTGAGCTTAAATAATTTCACCACTCAGATTTTAAAAAGAAAGATGTTTGGTAAATCTGAAGAAGTTTCAGTTAGCCAGTCTCTAAGTCTGAAATTTTTAGATATCAACTAGTAATATTACTTTTAATTTTAGTATAAAATAAAGCTTAAAATTTCATTTAAAGTTGGAATAAGTTTATTACAGGAATGAATTTTTATTATTAGAAGGTAGAATAAGGAAATTTTAGATCGGCAAAATGTGGAGTTCATTTACCCTTCTGTGGTTTACTGCTTTTAAACAACCAACCTGAAGACACTAAAGCAAGTCCTGATTGGAGTTCCCAGATTGAAGTGAAACCTAAAATGTTCTCAGAAAAAAGGAAGATTTGTTTTCAAATCAGAGCCCAACTGAAGGTATATGAATGTTAATGATACAGTTGCAGTTTAAGTCAATTATTTAGGTAAATTAAAACTGGATAAAATGTGCTGAAATTCTTTTCTAGTGAAAATGAGTTCAAATTCTACAAATAAGGCTATAAGAGATAGAATTACTGAAGATAAAATGAAGTCCATGCACAACTAATAGGTGTGACCAATAGAATACTGAAATTTTGAGACAAAAAGCAAAACTTGCAAATTATTTCAGGACAAATAGACATTTTATAAGATGAATTAAGGAAACTTACAATCTAAAACAAATTTTTATCCATCTGAACTTAGTAAACTCATAAAACAAACTACAGTACTTTGGAATCCACTAAATGACATGTTATGATAGCTTAGGTTAAAGGGAAACCAAAAAAAAGAAAATGAACTTAATTTTTGAGTAATTTGAAAGGAGGGGAAAAGTTGTACCCTGAGTCCTTCAGAAAAGTACTATCTCCATCAAATAGTTTTTAAGTTGTGGAATTCCTATTAATACTTTAATATTTCTAAACACAATGATAATGAGATTGACACATACATTTCCAGGTCTAGCTCAGTGTTGGGGAGGCACTGAGAGAAAGTGTGGGAGAGAAAACAGATCCACTCAGCCCTTGTGCTGACCTTATTGCCATATGCCTGTGAGACCTGGACAGTCTACCAGCGCCATGCCAGGAAACTGAATGGCTTCCACTGAAATTGTCTTGGGGAGATTCTGAAGATCACCTGGCAGGAGAAGATACCAGACACTGAGGTCCTCTCTCGACCTAAAACTTCCAAGCATTCAAATTCTACTGCAGAGAGCCCAACTCTGATGGACTGGCCACATTGCTCAAATGCCAAATGTATGCTGGCACAGAACCACCCAGCATGGCATGCCCTCATCAAAGAGGGTGCTGTACTCTACGAGCAAAGCAGAATTGAAGCAGCTCAAAGAAAATATGGGCTGCACAAATTTAGAGTACCCACTCAGGTGTTCACATGGATTATTCATGTTCAACATGTGATAGAACATTCCAAATTCATACTGTTCTGATCAGCCACAATCAGACACACGATAACTTGGCATTAACATAATACTATCTTTGAACTTCTTCAAGTATGAAAGATAACCATCAACCAACCAGTAAGTAGTGAAACCTGTGTTTTAATAAAAATAGAAACTTAAAATCAAGAAAGTATTTTGGGGTGGCTAGATGGTGCAGTGGATAGAGCACTGGCCCTGGAGTGAGAGTACCTGAGTTCAAATCCAGCCTCATACACTTAATAATTACCTAGCTGTGTGGCCTTGGGCAAGTCACTTAATCCCATTGCCTTGCAAAAAAAAAAAAGTATTTTACTACAAGTAAAAGGAGCTTTCTAATTCAAATCATTGTCAAAGCTATATTAAAGAATGAGCATACTGAGGATACTGGGGGGGGCAGCTAAGTGGCACAGTGGATAGAACACCAGCCCTGGAGTCAGGAGGACCTGAGTTCAAATTTGACCTCAAACACTTAATAATTATCTAGCTGTGTGACCTTGGGCAAGTCATTTAACCCCACTGCCTTGCCAAAAAAAAAGAGGATAATGGGTCATGAAATTTAAAATCTTGACAATTACCTTTGTGGAAGCTGAGTTTTTAAATTATTAAGCATTATTTCATTTAGGTGACTTCAAAGTTAAATTAATGTAATAAGGATTTCTGTTCATTTATAACCTTTAGAAAATGAGTTATTCTTTTGATCTGAGGCAAACATAAAATTCCTAACAGCTTTGGAAACTTAAAATTTTTGTAAAAGAGGAAAGAAATGAAGAAGCAGCATTATTCAGTCAACAAGCCCCCAAATGGAAATGCCTTTGAGAAAACTGGTCATTGTTTCATTTAGAGGGAATAATCAAGAAGAGACTAATAATAACTTACTGTAGCAGAGACTCTTTAACATGCTGGTAACTGTTGGGTCCTTGGTCATTGCCAAGTGAATTCCTTTGTGAAATAGCTGGTTTTTTTCCCAGCATAAAAGAGGGGAGCTTTGAGGAGAAAGATAATATCTTCTGCTTACTAAAATCTGTGACACTTACATAAGGAATTTGTACCCACTGAGAAGTTTTGAGGGTCTATTTTCCTGTCACTTACAAAAACTATGTGATTGTAATCAGTTCTGCCCAAAAGTCCTTGAAGAAATTGGTACAAAATGTACATTTGTAAGCACTAAGAAACCAAAAAAGTATGAGAGTACTGCAATGAGTTGGTATTGTGTAAAAAAAACCTTTGTGCTAAAATGGAGTAAATTCAATGGAGTAAAGACTAAGTGTGTATGGATGGGAAATAAAGACTAGAATCCAAGAAAGAATTTTTTGTCCCACTGACACAGAAAAAGATTTAGGAATTTTTTTAAAGCATTGCTCTTTGATAGTTGTTGCATGATTCCCTTCCCCAATCAGTGTGAGATTACAAAATGTTTCAAAAAATGCATATCAATTGATTGATAAAGGATAATCTCTTTGCTCTGGTTTCAATAGTCAATATAAAAAATTAACAGTTTAGAAAAATGGAAAGGAATTGATTTGACTCTTTGGATAATTCAAAGAAATAAAAAAAAAGCAGAAATGGGGGGGTTGGAAATGTCACCATGAATTTTTAACATGAGCTAATGAAAAATAATAGACCTTTGTAAAAAAAAAAAAAAAAGCTGAAATTTAAGTACTGCTAAAAAGTAATTATTGGGGCTACTAGGTGGCACAGTGGATAGAGCACCAGCCCTGGAGTCAGGAGTACCTGAGTTCAAATCCAGCCTCAGACACTTAATAATGACCTAGCTGTGTGGCCTTGGGCAAGCCACTTAACCCTATTTGTCTTGCAAAAAGCTAAAAAAAAAAAAAAAGTAATTATGTTCATGAGGGTCTATATTTTGGGGGGGAGGGGGTATAATGTTTACTCTTAAACAAGAATATTTTAGTAATGCATAAAAAACATCATTTGTACAAAAATTAAATATAAGAAAAAAGTAATTATGAACAAATACTGATTGAACTGATAATTTGGCTGTTGTAAAGTAGAATTTACTCAGTCTTCATAGGTATGAAGGAATAATAAATATTTCATCTATCTTCTAGGATTTCTGGCAGAAACACATCTTGTGAAGTGTACCACAATGTCTGGTTTGTGTAAAGGATGAGCACTTGAACAAAATGCTAGCCCATTTATAGGTACTTTTTCTAATTGGCATGAAATGTTAACAAAAAAATTGAGACATTATACACTAAACATTTTAAGATATTACTATAAGCAAATTTAAGCAATTTTCAAAACATAAAAAAGGCCTGGCACATGGTAGGCACTACATAAACTACTGTGATTAGCAGGAAAATGAAAGAAGATATAAGATAAATTACTTTTTTATGAAATGATAAATTTGAAAGTTATATGACTAAATTATCACCCAATTGATGATGTTTTTTTAAATATAAAACTAAGAGAAGCAGTTAAAACTAGCTCTTTTTAAATTTGAATATTGTTATACTATAAATATATCTATAAGGGGGCAGCTAGGGGGCACAGCGGATAGAGCACCAGCCCTGGAGTCAAGAGAACCTGAGTTCAAATGCAATCTCAGACACATAATAATTGCTTAGCAGTGTGACCTTGGATGAGTCACTTAACCCCACTGCCTTAAATAAATTTCAAAAAATTTTTTTAAATTTTAAATAAATATATTATATGATTAAAGTATATTTTGTCTTTTAAAAAAAAAGTTAGGAGGGCAGAGCCAAGATGGCAATATAAAGGCAGCATTTCCCAGAAACTCCTTCCCCCAAAACTTCAAAAAGCCCACAAATTATGACTCTAGTCAAAATTTAGAGGGGCAGAACCCAAAGAAAGGCTGAGTGATACATTTTCCCAGTCCAAGATAACTTAGAAGTTCTGTGGGAAAGGTGTGTTTCACCGAAACTGGGGGTTGGAAGAAAGCCCAGACCAGCCCAGGGATCACCCCAGCAACAGCTTGAAGAGGCCATGAGAGAACTCTGCTACACCAGAATGAGTGTGGAGTGAGGAGCACCAGCTGCAGAACCTGCAGGGAGAATTGGAAGAAACCAGCCTGCACATCCACAGCACTGCCCACAGATGGTAAGGTGGTCAGGGGAGACTGCAGAAAGCTCTCTGCTCTCCCTTGGGCAGGATTTGCTATTTGCCCACACTAAGATCCAAGTTGCAGTTTGGTCTTCCAAACTAAGATAGCAGGGCAAATCCTCACAGCACCTGGGCGAATCCTCATAGCTCCAGGGCAGAGGGGATTGTCTGTGGTCATCTACATATCAAAGCACAGACAAGAGAGCATATGCCCTTGGAGGAATAAAGGTCCCCGTGGGGTGTACCAAAAAAAAACTCCAAAGCAGGTGTCCCAATAATACTCAAAAGCTCAGAAAGCACCCCAAAACCAGGCACAGGCTGGAAAAATGAGTAAACAGAGAAAAAAAGAGGAACACCATTGAGAAATACATTGTCTATGATCCCAAGAAGGATCAAAATACTCAACCTGAAGATGAGGAAGTACAAGCTCCTACGTCTAAAGACTCCATGAAAAATGGAAGTTGGACTCAGCAGTGACAGAGCTCAAAAAAGATTTTGAAAATCAAGTAAGGGAGACAGAAGAAAAATTGGGAAAAGAAATGAGAGAGATGCAGGAAAAACATGAAAAAGAAGTCAGCAGCTTAGTCAAGGAAATCCAAAAAACGCTGAAGAAAATAACATGTTAAAAACCAGCATAGGTCAAATGGATAAAACAGTTCAAAAAGTTATTGAGGAGAAGAATGCTTTACAAAGGAGAATTGGCCAGATGGAAGAAGAGATAAGAAAGCTCTCTGAGGAAAACAAATCCCTCAGATATAGAATGGAGCTAAAGGAAGCTTCTGACTTTATGAGAAATTAAGACACAATACTTCAAAACCAAAAGAATGAAAAATTAGAAGAAAATGTGAAACATCTCATTGAAAAAAACAACTGATCTGGAAAACAGCAACAGGAAAGATCATTTAAAAATTATTGGGATACCTGAAAGTCATGATCAGGAAAAGAGCCTTATCCTCATTTTTAAAGAAATCCTACAGGACAATTGCCCTGATATCCTAGAAGCAGAGAGAAAAATAGAAATGGAGAGAATCCATCAATCTCCCCTGGTAAGAGATCCAAAAAAAAAAAAAAAAAAAACAACCCCCAGGAATATTGTAGCCATGTTCCAGATCTCCCAAGTCAAAGAGAAAATACTACAAAAGTAGCCAGAAGGACACAATACAAATATCGTGGAGCTGCAGTCAGGATCATACAGGACTTAACAGCAACTACATTAAGAGCTCATAGGGCATGGAATATAATATTCCAGAAGGCAAAAGAGCTTGGAATGCAACTGAGAATCAACTACCCAGCAAAACTGAACATCCTCTTCCAAGGGAAAAGATGGACTTTCAATGAACCAGGGGAATTTCAAATGTTCCTGTTGAAATGGCCAGAGCTAAACAGAAAGTTTGATCTTCAAATACAGGACTCAGGTGAAGCATAGAGAACAGAGGAGAAGGGTAAAATATGAGGGACTTAATGATGATGAACTGCATGTATTCCTGCATAGAAAATGATACTGATAATACTCATATGAAACTTCTCATTTAATAGAGCAGGTGGAAGGAGCTTTTATAGATGCAGCACAGGAGAGAGCTGAATCCGAAGATATAATATATTGTAAAAATGGAATTAATAGCTAAAAGAGAAATGCACTGGGAGTAAGAGAAAGGAGAGGTAGAATAGGCTAAGATATTTCCTATAAAAGATAATTTTTTTAAAAATTTAGAAAATAATAGTAAAAGACTGACTTTTATAAACCTTCCTTATAAAATCCTCTTAGAAAATCCCCCCTATGGGATTTTGTGAAATTCTACAGCATTGCCCTTTGGGGAACCCAGACCTCTCTCACCCAGGATAAGAGCTCCTGACTTATCCCTCATTTCCATTTACAACTGTTAAATCTTTTCAGGGAGTGTATTTGGGGGAAAGGGTGGAACAGAAAGGCTATGTAGGGGAGTGTCATGTTATTAAGACAAAATATATTGGTACTTTTTCATTTTAACAAAATACATTTTAAAAAGAATTAATAACTCAAAAGGGTAGAGTATTGGGTCAAATCAAATAAGCTGAAAAATGTTCAGGGATATATGCAAAGTTGTATACTTAGGTACAAAAAAGAGAAATATATGGGATGGGGAAGTGTGGTTAAGTAGTTAGACAAGAGCTCTTTTGGAAAAGATCTGAGAATTTTATTTGATCACAAGCTCATCATATGTTTGATTTAATGTTTTCAATCTTGGGCTGAACTGAGAGGATTAGACCTATAGTGAGGCAGAGAACTCTCCTAGCACTCTGCCCTGGTCAGACATCCCAAGTGGAGATGTCTAAGAGGCAGCTGGTGAATCTGGATCCAGAATTCAGCAAAAATACTAGGGCTAGATATCCATAAGTCATCTCCAGTCTCCAGAAAAGAAATCAAGATTAGTGACTTAGCACAGCACCCCCCTCACTTATATCTAATTCACTTGCTTGTCTTGGAATCACCTCCCTGATGTCATGGTCTTTTTTGAGAAAGACAAACATCAATGAACCAATCAATCACATCTCAAGGTACTAGCAATCAAAATTTGACACATGCCCAGAAGAAAATGGCCAAGACAGTAAAGAGGCTGAAGTCCATACTTTATGAAAACTATTCAAAGGAATTCAATTCAACCTAGAGAAGAGAGACTTTAATGGGAAAGGACTGCTGGAGAGCAAAAGCAAGAGTCAAGGAGAGATTTAGGCTTAATGTATGGATAAGAAGGGCAAAATAACTAGCTGACTTAGGAATTCAAGACATAGCTGCAAGATCTCTTGTTGGGGGTGTTAATCAAGGAAATTCCTGCTCAGGAATAGATAGGATTGAATAGCTTCTGAGATCTCTTCCAGGTCTAAAATTCTGTAATACTGTGACCAAAGAATCTGGAGGGAATTGGGATTGACGTGACCAATGGGCTGACAGATTTAAGGGACTGGATGGACTAAATGAATACCCTCACAAACCTCAATGCATCCTTGCTTCCAGGAAAATGTAGTACACTCACAGTCCAAGCTGTTCCCTGCCAAACACACTCTCTGAAAAAGCTTATCAGTTGTACACAGAAAGGAGGGACAAGTCAAGAGTTCCAAACAACTCCCTGACTGTGTCAGCATATATATTGTTTACTTCTACTCTACCACTTTTATTCTCTCCTTCTCAGTTCAAAATAAGAATTTATTAAGAATTTGCTACATTCCAGGCACTGTGCATACAAAGAAAAAAAGCAAAGAAAAACACCCTGATATTCTAGAACCAGAAGGTAAAATAGAAATTGAAAGAATCCCCCCCAGCACCTCCTGAAAGAGATCCCAAAATGAAAACTCCTAGGTCAAGAAGAAAATACTAAAAGCAGCCAGAAAGAAAAAAATTTTAATATCATGGAGCTACAATGAGGATAAAACAATATTTAACAACTTCTAAATTAAAGGATCAGAGGACTTGAAATGATATTCAGAGGGCAAAGGAGCCAGGATTACAATAAAAAAATCACCTCCCCAGTCAAACTGAGTATAATACTTCAAGGGGAAAATGGGCATTCAATGAAATAAATGATTTTCAGGCATTCCTCATGAAAAGACCAGAGCTGAATAGAAAATTGATTTTCAAATTCAAGACTCAGGAGAAGGTAAATGGGAAAGAGAAATCATAAGAGATTTAACAAAGTTAAACTGTTTCCATTCTACATGGGAAGGTGATACTGTAACTTCTAAGAACTTTCTTGTTATTAGGGAAGGTAGAAGTATATTTAAAGGGTAAGGAGTAGAAAAGAGATGCATTTAGAGAGAAGGGGAAAGGAAGAGGTAGAATGGGGTAAATTATGTCATATATAAGAAGCACAAAAGAGCTTTTACAGAGAAGTGGAGATGCAGGCAGTGCTTGAACCTTACTTTCACCAGAACAGATTCAAAAAGAGCGAATAAAATACACATTTAGCTGGGTACAGAATTCTATCTTACTGTATAGAAGTAAGAGGGCAAGGGGAAAAGGGGGGACAGCTGATAGAAGGGGGGTGAAGGGAGGATCTGTCAGAAGCAAAATACTTTTCAAGATGGACAGGGTGAAAGGAAAGGGAGAGAAGGAATCAGACAGACAGACCAACAGAGAGAGAGAGAGAGAGAGAGAGAGAGAGAGAGAGAGAGAGAGGAGAGAGAGAGAGGAGAGAGTAGAATAAATGTGGAGGGAATAGGCTGAATGTAAATACATAGTGAAGAATCATTAACTGTGGGAAAAAATGTATAGCAAAGTCTTATTTCTCAAAAAAAAAACAGAAAACTGAATCATTTATAACAATAAGAGTCACTCAGGGTGGCTAGGTGGCGCAATGAATAGAGCACCAGCCCTGGAGTCAGGAGTACCTGAGTTCAAATCCAGCCTCAGACACTTAATAATTACCTAGCTGTGTGTGGCCTTGGGCAAGCCACTTAACCCCATTTGCCTTACAAAAACCTAAAAAAAAAAATAAGAATCATTCCCCAATTGATGAATAAGAGCAATTTCTCATGTAGGAATGACATTAAATCACTTATGATTTCTCTTTTCTATTTATCTTGAGATTTGTATTTGAAAGTTAAATTTTCTATTCAACTCTGGGCTTTTCATCAGGAACTTGAAAGTCCTCTATTTCATAGAATGTCCATCCCCCCCCGCCCCCCCATCAAACAACAGGCATTTTCAAATGAAGAAATCAAAGCTATCCATAATCATAAGGCTCTAAATCATTACTGATTAGAGAAATGCAAATTAAAATAATGAGGTATCACCTATCAGATGGGCAAATATGACAGAAAAGGAAAATGACAAATGTTGGAGAGGTTGTGAGAAAACTGGAACACTAATGCAATATTGGTGGAGTTGTGAACTGATCCATGCATTGCAGAGAGCAATTTGAAACTATGCTATAAAAACCCTTTGATTCAGCAATACCACTAGCTCACTATTCCCACCCACCCCAGTAAAGAAAAATTTAAAAAGAAAAAAAGAATTCTATGTACATATTTATAGAAAGGTTTTTTTAATGGTGGCAAAGAATTGGAAATTGAGGAAATGGCCATCGAATGAAAAAGGACTGAACAAGTTGCAACATATAATTGTGATAGAATACTATTGTGCCATAAGAAATGATGAGCAGGATGCTCTCAGGAAAAACCTAGACTTAGATGAACTGATACAAAGAGAAATGAGCAGAACCAGGAGAATATTGCATATAGTAACAATGTTAATTACAGATCAATCATAAATGACTTAACCATTCCCAGCAATACAATAATCTACAATAATTCCAAAGGACTAATAGTTAACATAAAATAAAATAAAATGTGATCCATATCCAGAGAAAGGAATCTGGATGCATAGGTTAAAATTTTTTATTTTTCCTGTTGGGTTTTTTTAATCTATTTTCTTTCAAAAGATGACTACTTTGGAAATGTTTTGTATAGAATAACTTCTAGCAAATTACTTGTCTTCTCATTGAAGGAGGAAGGGAAGGAAGAGGGAAGAGAATTTGGAATTCTAAATTTTAAATAAATTTTTAAGTTGCTTTTACATGTAATTGGGGAAAATGAAAGATTAATTTATAAAGAAGCTTCTGAAAGAGGGATTCTTAAAGTCCTTCAACTTTTTAATAAATATTTTGATAACTATATTTCAATACAACTAGTTTCTTTTATAATCCTATTTCTTTTTTCTTTTTTTTTTTTTTGCATCTGAAAACGTTCTTCTCAAACCTGGAAGACTTACATGAACTGAGGCAAAGTGAAGTGAGCAAAACCAGGAGAACATCAAACGTATAAGAGCAAAATTGTGTGATGATCATAAATTTAACTCTTCTCAGCAATACAATGATCCAAGATAATTTCAAGTAATGGAAAATGCAATCTACATCATGGGAAAGACCTATGAAATCTGAATGCAGATCAAAGCAGATTATTTTCACCTTTTTAGTGTTTTTTCTTTTGATTTATTTCTTCTTTCACAACATGACTAATATGGAAATAAGTTTTACATGATTACAATTGTAGAATCTAATTAAAATTCTTAACTTTTTTTAGGGAAGGGAGAGGGGAGGAAGAAAATTTGGAACTCAAAAAAAAGCTTTTTAATGAACATTAAAAATTGTCTTTACACATAATTGGAAAAAATACTATTAAAAAATTAAAATATTACTTTGAGAAGGGGTCCAAGGGCTTCACCAGACTGCACTGACACACACACAAAAAAAGGTTAAGAATCCCTGATTTAATCCAAACCACTCACCCATTTTATAAATGAGGAAACTGAAGGCCAATATTCTCAAGTGATTAGGTGGTGGAAAGTGTGCTGCACTATTAATCTGAAATTCTGAGTCTGGCCCTCACTAGTTGTAATGACTTTGGGTAAGTTATTGAAAATTGGGAGACTCAGCCACCTAGATGGCCATGAAGGCCTCTTCTGTCTCTAGATCTATGACCCTATGATTAGTCAGGATTCAACAGGAATTTCAGGCCAGAGATGGAAGCCAGATCAGTCCAAGTTTCCTTTCCCCACACTCAGTCTGGGTCCCTGACCCTGTGATCCTTCTCCTTCCTCTCCCCCTTCCATTCCTGCCAATCCTTCAGTGACCAGCTCAGATGCCCTTTCCTCTGAAATCTTCCAGTACCCCTCCTCCCTCTGCCCTTCAGGAAGGGCCTTGGCCTGGAACATCTTGATTCTCTGAGGGATGACTCCATAACGTTGGGTTTCAGGGACCTGCTGGTCACTCATCTCCCCCGCCCCACCCCAGCCATGAGCTCCAGAAGGGCAGCAAACTCTCCTCCAGCATCACTGAGCACGTAGCTCTACAAACAGCAAGTGTTTTTAAAATGTGTGCCCTTCACTGCCAGGGAAGCCGGGCCCCATAAGGACAAAGTCTTCTTGTGGGTTTCCTGACCTCAAAAAAGGATTTAGAGCAGTGAGGGGCCCTCTGGATCTTTTTCTGCAACCTCACTCCCACTACACATTTCAACCACCCCTTTCCTTAAAAAATTCACAGAAGGTACAACACCCCACAGGATTGGTTTTATTCTTGCCAGGAAACATACAAAACTGCCCATGCTCTTCCCAGGTCCCATGGCAGGCACCTGCCCTGCCAGCCTGATGGGCTTCCTTCTTTCCCAGGCAAGTCCAAGGCTATGGGGCAAGGGAATAGGAGGAGGAGGAAGGAAGACTCAGGACCTTCTCTTTTGCCTCCTCCAGTGTGGGTGCAAGCAAGAAGAGAGGCCCTACCAGGGGCAAAAGCAAGAACCTTACCCCTCGTTACCACCTGCAGGGGGTAGAAGGCTGGCATCAAAAAGGGCCTTCCCGGCCCAGAGGCGGGCAGCAAAGATGTGACGGCAGGGCCGGTGGCCAGCTGTGAAAATAGAGCAGCTACAGGAGGCCAGGTCAGCCCCCACAGTGAAAGTGGCTCCCCGGCTTGTCCCTTCCAGCACAAAGCCCCCACCCTCTGCCGCCTGGATGCCCCCACCATGGCGGGCCAGCGCCAGCTCCTCAGCCACCAGGGCTGCTGCCTCCCCAGGCCCTACTGCCAGGTACCTCTCAGCCACTTCTTCAGCCTGCAACCCCTGAAGTTCCACGGGCAGGCTCTCAAGGTCCAGCAAGCCCCGAACAGATCCTGCTAGAGACAAATCTTGGGCCAGAGCAGGTAACAGTTTCTGCCTGTGAGCCTCCAAGTGGTCCACAAAGGGGCAGCTCTCCCCACGATGGTATGCCCAGCAGGCAGCCCATGTGCCTTTGTGTGGATGCCAGGTCTCCAGGAAGTAGCGGAGGAACTCTAGGGGAGCCACATCCTCCAGGTCACTGAGATACTGGCTGTAGACCTTGGGCGAGGCCGCGTGGGCCAGGTTGTGCAAGAGATTGACGATGTGCCGCTCCCCGCTCACAGCCAATTCTCTGGCCCTGCGCCCCAGGGCCTCCAGTACCTGAGCCCGGCACACCTGCACACGGGCACAAGGCAAGACCTCCTCCACAGCATCCACACCCGTGAGGCAGGCCACCCCAATGGTCAGACACTCCACCAGTGTCTTTATCTCGGGGGCGCTCTGCACCAATGAGGCCACGATAAAAACCAGCAGGTCCGGGGTGCCTCTGCGGGCCAGGCAGTAGGCCACCTCGCGGCCTCTCCCATTGGCATCCTGGCAGAGGACAGAGTAGAGCTCAAAGTCTCCAGGCAGGCTGGCCACCTGGTCCAAGAACAAGAGGCGGGGAAAGGAGCGTGCCAGACAGCGCATGTGCGACGTGGCTAGGAAGATGGAGTTGAGGATGGCCACGTCCTCCTGGAAGACCAGCTTGACCTTGGCCCCAGGGTCAGCCCGGAAGAGTGTGTGCATCTCCCCAAGGAGCTCGCACATGCCCTTGTCCTTGGCCCGGCTATAGTCCTCCAGGTTCCAGACCAAGTCTGGGGCCAGGAAGCGCTTGGAGACACTGTTGGTGATCCGGATAGGCAGCCCTAGGCTGGCCTCCAGCTGGCGGCGCCTGAAGCCCCGAGAGAACTCCCTGGCAGAGAGCTGGTGGTTGTGCTGCAGCCTGGCTTCTGTCACCACCAGACGATCCTTCTTGGGACCCAGGCGGAGGGTGATGAGGGCCGGACAGTCAATCTTCTGGCTTCTGCAGGGAGAGAGATGAGAAAAGGAGAACCTGGCAGCACTATAGATAGCGAACCTCCTGCGGCTTCCCCCCACCATCAGCCTCACCCTTCCCATGCCCATCCTGCTGTGACCTGGTCCAGGCTGCCACCTCTGCCTGGCCTCGCACCGAGGCCAGGATCTGGCTGCCCCTGCCGTGGGCAGATCATCCACAACCATGTGGGCAGCCCCCACCCTTCTCCCAGCTGCCAGCTTCAGGAGGACCCAGTGTGAGAGGGAAGCATGGGGGGAGGGGGAAGAGGGCACTCACTGCTGGTCCCGTTGCACCACGCTCTGCCCCACATAGGTTCCACTGTGCTTGCAGATGAGGCGCACGAAGCGGAAGCGCAGGGTGGCCGCCAGGCTGGGCAGGTAGGGCAGTGGAGGTTGGCGCAGAGAGATCAAGGGCTTGAGGCTGGCGATGATGAACAGCACCTGGTGTCGCTCACACCAGTCATCAAAGAAGCTGCTGAAGTGGTGCCATGTGTGGAACTCCAGGCCCAGGCCCAGCTCGCCTGCGGAGGGGCCCCCAGCAGCAGGGCCAGAGCCCGGCGAGGCTCCTTCCTCCGGCTGCGAATGGACGGCGGGCGCACCATGAGCCTCCTTCCCAGCCCCCTTGGCCCCCATTCCAGATGCTCCAGGGAAACAGTCTACCCAGGGGCACCACTAGGGAGGCACCCAAGAAGAGGTGCAGGGAGAGCTCCCCCAGCTCCCGGTCCCTCCCAGAGCCTCTTCAAGTCTCACCTGCCTCATCTGGAAAATGGGGAGAATCATCCCTGGGCTCAGATGCTCTGAGCCTCCTCAACAACTCTCCTGAGGTTCCTTCCACTCTAATCCCTTCGTTCCTGTCTTCCTCCTAAATAAGGCTGGGGATCCCATTCCTCTGATGGCCCTTCCATCATCCCCACAGCCTCCCTTCTCTCCCTTTTTACTGGTGCCTTCACTCTTGCCTACAACAACGTGGTTCACATCTTCCCCATCTCTAAAAACCCTCCCCAGACTCCTCCAACCCCATTGTCATAATTCTCTTCTATCCTGTGTATCTAAGCTCCTTGAGGCCTTCTCTATGACTTTGGAGGCCTCTCCTCTCACTCCCTTCTCAAACCCTTACAAACTGACCTCTGACCTCATCATTCTGCCCAAAGAGCTCTCCACAGAGATCAATGATCACTCAGCGGTCGGGTTCAATGACCTTTTCTCAATCTTCTCCCATCTTGTCCCCTCTGCAAGCCTCAGACACTGTCAAGCACCCTCTTCCCATTAAGACTCCCTTCTCAATAACTGTCTAGCTGTGTGACCTTGGGCAAGTCACTTAACCCCATTGCCTTGCCAAAAAAAAAAAAAAAGACTCTTCTCTCTTAGGTTTTAGAATGCCACTCTTTCCCTTAGTCCCATAGACATGTTATATTCAACAATTCCAAAACTGAACGCATTATTTTCCCCCATTACCCCCCCATATTCCAGATAACTGTAGACGACACCTTCATCCTCCCAAGTCCCTCAGGTTCACTACTTAGAAGTCACTGTGGACTCCTCCCAATTTCTCCCCCCATGTCTGAGTCAGGGCTAGGATCGCAATCTCTTTCTCTCCTCTGCCACAGCCCTCCCACTGGGGCAGCCCCTCACCACCCCCACACTTCAGCAGCTGGTTGATCAACCTGCCTCCAGGTTCTCCTCATTCCAATCCATCCTCTCCTCAGTCACCAACATGATTAGATTCAACTATGTCACCCACACACACTACACATTCTGGTGGTTCTCTAGTACCTGGTACCTCTGGGATCCAACAGAAAATTACATCTGGAGTTCAGAACCCTTCATAAACTACTCCCTCTGCAATTGCCTTGGATCCAGTGACACCATTTCCTCTGCCATACCTCTCACAGATTATCTCCTGTCTTTGCGTAGCCTCTCCATCTACCTCCTCCCTTCTTCCCCATCCCCAGGCCTGGAATGCTGTCCCTCCTCATTTGGCTTTGCTAACTTAAAAACCTTTTCTCTGCATTCCAATGCCTTCCCTCTGTTCGTTATTCCCACCTATATAATCTCATTTGTACATCTGTTTGCCTGCTGTCTTCCCATTAGATTGTGAGCTCCTTGGAGAAAAGGGCCTGGGTAATCCTTAATGTTTAGACACTGACTCATCGATTGACCTGACCCCAGCCATCAGGATCACAGGAAAGAATGTCATAAAAGAACTATAGAAATGTCAGCCATCCGTATTCCCTGAGGAAGCCTGGGACTGGGAGTTAAAACCAGAGCTGGGGATGAAACAGGAGACAGGTTTCAAGGATGAGATCTGCTTATGGGGTCTTGGGCCCCAGGGAGAGAGGGGATGAAATGGAAAGGGGGATGATGAGATAACTAGGGATAGGGTTAAGAGGGAAACACAGAATGGAGAACAGGGCCGAGGAGAGCGATGGTTGTGAGAGCCGGGGTGAGCTAGGGGTGAGTCGGAGAACCTCTGGAGCGGAAGCTGCAGAGGCGAGGCGGAGAGAAGGAAGGGATGAGGTAACACTAGGTGAGAGTGAGTGAGTGAGTGGTCCAGGGATGAGAGCAGAATGAGGGAGGAGATTGGAAATCGAGGGAGAGGTGAAGATGGGATTGCAGTGAGAACTCAGAGCTGGGACATGACCATAGGGAGGGCCAGTGGCTGGGTCTGAGTGAGAGCTGGAAAGGGGGCCAAGGGTACAGCCAAGGAGAACAGAAGAAACTGCACCTGTGGGGTGGGGAAGGAAGGAAAGGCTTGTGGGAAAGGAATGGGATGAGACCCGATGGGGGGAAGGAGCCTGGGGCCAGGAGAAGAGAGAGTCACCCAGAAGGGGAGGGGCAGGACCGGGCGAGGCAAGGGGGGCTGGAGACAGGGGATGGGGAGAGGAAGAGGGGGTGGGAAGGAGGGCGAGCCCAAAGAAAGGGAAGGGGGCTGGGTGTGCTCAAACCCCTCCCAGGGGGCCGCAGCGGCTTGGGGACAGCACTGGGGGGGAGCCAGAGGCCCCGGAGACAGGACCGGGGGAGGAACAAGGCCCTGGGGGGCTTCAGCAGGGGAGAGTGACAAGACAGGGCAGGGGATAAAGGTCACAGGTCAAGGTCAACCCCTGGACCTGCTGGAGACTACCCCGCCCACCCACTGCTGTTACCATGGAGACCCACAGCACTCCCGCTCATCACCCCCTCCATCACCATGGCGACCAGGGCTGCATTTCCTCCCTCCCCCCTTATCATGGCCACCCCCCACCCGGCCTGGCGTGTTACCATGGAGACAGGAGCGGCCTCCGCCTCCACCCCTGTCCCCTCCTCTGCTCCCCGAGAGATGGCGGCGCCGAGCGGACCCCCAGCAGCGGCCTGAGGGACAGGCCCACAATGCCCCGCGCGCCCCCCGCGTCCCGCCCCTTCCGCACATGCTCCCGAAGAAATTCCCGTGGAGGGGCGACGACCCCCCCCTCCTCCGGCCCGGCGCACGCGTGGATCTCCTTCTCGGGACCGACCCGGGGAAGGGAAAGCGTGGCATGCTGGGAGTTGTAGTCCTCGCTGAACTGCTTCTCGAGCCGTGGAGCCCGCGCCCGCCGCCTTGGAAGGGGCCGGGGGGCGGAGCGTTGGGAAGCTGGTGCTGTCTCCATAGCGACGACGTGACGCTGAGATCCGGGGCGGGGCCTAAGGCGCCAGGGGCGGGGCCCGGGGCGGGAACCTGTGATCCCAGGGGCGGGGCCTGAAGCTGTCAATGGGCCTGAGGGCAGCTGGCTACTGCGGAGTCGCGGATCTGAGTTCAAATTCCACCTCGGACACTTCCGAGTTGTCTGACCCTGAGCAAGTCATTTAACTTTATTGGCCTCAGTTTCCTCCCCAGGATAATGAACTGGAGAAGGAAATCAAACCACTCCGATAGTTCTGCCAAGAAAATCCTAAATGAGGTCCCGAAGAGTTGGATACCACTGAAAAAGCGGGGGCAGCTAGGTGGCAGTGGATGGAGCACCGGCCCTGGAGTCAGGGGCACCAGACACTTATTAATGCTCTAGCTGTGTGACCTTGGGCAAGTCACTTTGATGCCGGGGGAAGATAAAGAGAATTGTGAATGCAGCACTTGGGTGGAGATGTTTGGGGGCTGATGAAGGAGAAGAGCATTGGGAGGTGAGAGAGAGAATTTGGGTGGAGTCGGAGATTGACTTGAAGCAGAGAATTCGAATTGTAACAGAAACGGTGGTAATCTGGGGCGGGAAAGCTCCCCGTTCGGAAAGTAGCATTGTTTCACGTAAAACTTGTATGCCGATCTCCAGCCCGACCCTCTGCCTAATTCCGCATCGAGGACCGGGGAAGGGACGTCCCCTCTTGCCCTCGGGGAGAGGCAAGACATAAAAACCTGAGCTGGACTCCAGTTCAAGGCCGGCAGTCTTCTCTGACAATGGCCTTGGCTGTTCTTTGAGCCCTTTCTCTCTCTCTTGCCCTTCCTACGGCTTGTAACCTTTTAAATAAATTTTTGTTTTATTTCCGCCCGTGCTTTCCCAGCCTGAATAATGATTCCTCATAGGCAGAACGGAACCTCATTGCCTTGGGGGGAAGGGGGACAAAAAAAGGACGGAACTGGGGTCTGAGGCAGCGAGGCTTAGTGCAGGGGGTTACAGAGGTGGGGCTCTCCACAGCCCTCCTCACTCCAGTGTCTTTCCTCCTGGAATCATCTCCTTGCTTTGTAGATGGTATATTTGCCCCTTGACTGTGCCATTAGACTGTAAGCTCCTTGAGGGCAGGGACTGTCTTTTGCTCCTTTTTGTCTCCCCTACTCTTGGGATATTTAGTGCCTGGCACGTGGTAGGAGTCCAATAAATGTTTGGGGATTGGTTGATTGTCCCTTTCTCTGGGGTGGGCCTGATTTGGATCCTTTGGTGGGGGGGGGGGAATTCTCTTTGAGCTGGACTTGAGGAGGCAGGGCCTGAGTCTAATCTGTTTCTTGTGGGGTGGGATCTGCTGCCTGGAAGTGGGGTCCAGAGGTGGTGTATGCCTTCCCTTACCTCAGCTCCAGGTCCACCTCCCATGTCCCTAGCTAGACCTGCCTCGCCATAGGCCCTGGCCCTGGGTCAGCTAGGCCCAGCTCTCCACCCAAGGGGGATGGGATACTATCCACCTCACTTGTAGAGGGGCACCCCCCATGAGCCCCCCTTCTGTGGGCAGCTCCCACCACAAGGACACATGTCTTGCCATCCTATTTATGTCTGTCACACACAATTTTGTTTCACACTTACACTTCCTTCATGGCCATCTATTGATGGCCTGCCCCACCCCACCCCCATGGCTTGTAGCCACCCCATGGGAGAGGGGAGGGGAAAGTCACCTTGACCCCATCTGATGGGGCAAGCTTGGTAGGTGTCTATCCTGTTGTCTTTTTTTTAAAACACCGTTATTTAAGAAAAATGTCAATTAACTGGAGAATCTCCAGGGTACTCAAGAATCTTGAGGAAAGGAAACTGGAGTAAGGGTTCTCAAAGATCCCAAAGGGTGGAACCAGGAGCAAGAGGAACAAAAAGCTTCCTGACAATTGGCACTCCTGGTGTGGAATGGGCTGCCCTTGGAGCCAGTGGGTTCGCACTGCTTGGAGGTCTTTGAGCAGTGACTTTTGGCTAGCTGTTTGGGCTAGTGGCACAGAGGTGTCCTCCAACCTTTGGTGATTATGATTTTCTCCTCCTAGGGGCTGCCAAATGAAGACCAGAGGTTTTCATTTACTTGCACTCCCCCTCACCAACAAGAGCATTTATGGGTAAGCACTTGTCTCAGTAGCACAGCCACGTGAGAGATTATGTTATTATAGTTATTCATTGGGATTGAAGAGTGGCCAAAAACTCTTCAACCCCAGGGGCCAAACTCCAATCCCTGGCTAGGGCTCAGACAAAATCTAAACAGTCCACCCACCCAGGGCCCCACTGGACATTTTCCAGCTGGGAGAATTCCCTCCAGCCTGGGGTGAGACAACAGGGAAACATTTTGACGGAGGTAGGGATTGACATTACCATTTTTACGGCTACCCCATGGAGAAGCCCAATCGGCAAACCGAGGATGCAATCAATTGACCAGCAAGCATTTCTCAAGCGACTCAGGGGTACCAGGCCCAAAGAAGTTTACTGGAGATCAGCATCACAAGGACAGTGGGGTGGGGTTGGTCTGGGAACCAAGCCAAAACCTCCTTCCATGTTCCAAGATGCTCCTTCCAGATCACATCACTTCCGTTCCTTCTTGCAGCCCAGTTTCCAAAGGAATACAGTGATAAGGACACTAGACTTGAAGTTAGATGTGCTGGCTTCCAAAGTGGGCTCTGCTTATTACTTTGGATAGTTACAATCTCTAAGGCTCAGGAAATTAAAGAGTGTCACCCATTCCCAGAACTAAATGCTCTAAGCTTATAATAGCCTAGATGCTCTGGGTGAGGGAATTCAGGCTACCCCCAATCCAAAGGGAAACCCTTGCCATTGATAGGATCCCCTCCCCAGGTTAGCCAGCTAGAGGCCTGCTGCTTTTTCTGGGTGTTTATCACCCATGGGAGACAGGAAGAGAGAAGGAACAACAGGGTCCAGAGCCCCAGGTCAAAATCTCTGTGCTCCTGCTTCCAAGCAACCCAGCCCACACAGCTCCATCCTGTTTACTGATCATTCTACAGAATTCTATAGGATTGAGGGGGCTGTAAGGCATGTGTCAGGCCATCTACTTTTATTTTACAGATGAGGAAACTGAGGCCCAGGAAAAGGGACTTGCTCAGAATCCACTCAACCCTACAGTTTGCTCTCAGAACACAAATGGAGAAAACTAACCAATTCTTTTTATAAATCTATTTGTCAACCTTGGGTGTCCATCTCCCTATTTGTGGAGACCCAAGACACCAGGAATTCTGGGATTTCCCAGACTTAACTCGTGGCAGAAGCAATAGAAGCAAACCAAAGATATATTTAGATAGAATCTCTCAAGCTTGAAGCCCACACCCACATAGGCCTAGAGTTTGGCACAGCGGGTTCTCATTCTGACCTGTGGATGGGGGGTATCGGCCCCAGGGGAATTTAAGCTCTAGGAGGAAAAGCTATTTTTTCTTTTTTTTTTTCTTTTTTTCCTGCCTGCCACCCAGTGGGAGCTTTGGAAAGGCTTGGGATTGCAGGGGATGCCCAATTCCCACCCCCTAGAAGTCCCTCCCCCCAGCAGCCTCTTTCTCCAGAAGGTTCTGATGGGAACAGAGATGAAATCCCCACATTCGCTTCTAGACAGACAGCTCTGGGAAGGTCCCCTTGCCAAACGTGTGCATCAGCCACGTCCTCGCACTCTCCTACCTCCCAGGCCCAGTGGCTGTTGGGTCCCAGTCTAGTTTGCCGAATGGGAGAACCATCCTTGGGAGGGATCCAGTCAACTGGCCCCTTCCATACCCTCTTACATGGCTCATACATCTTCACTTCTCTTCCCTTCTGTCTTCTCCCTTCTCTCTGTCTTCTTTCTTCCCTCTCTCCCTAACGTAGTTCCATCCTCACCCTCGTCTTCCTCTGCTTCCATCCCTCAGCTACTACTTTTCTATTCCTCAGGGGAACAGCGATGGGGAGGAATCCGGTGACTGCTGCTGAGGAATCATTTTGTCCACCATACACGGGTGGGCTTGGGGATCTCCAAGCACTCGTCCTTCCCAAAGGGAGGCAGAAAGGGAGCTCCCTATTTTTTGGACCTCAGTGTGTGAGCACCCTCTCTCCTGGTGGTGGGAGGTGCAGGGGGGGAGGGGGCAGAGTTCCAAGGCTCACGGTTCAGGGGCCCCTCCCCAACTGTCCCTGAGCAGGTCCATGTGGAATAGGGCAGCCCCCACCACAAGGCGGGCAGCAAAGAGATGCCGACAGGGCAGGTGGCGGGCAGCGTGGATGGAGCAGCTGCAGCGGGTCAGTGCGGCATCTAGGAGGAAGTCCGAGTTTCCGTCCTGCAGGGTGTAGCCAGTCCCTGTCCAGCGGAAGCCCCTGACCCCATGCTGGCGGGCGAAGCTCAGCTCCTCCGCCACCAGGCCGGCCAGCTCGGGCCCACACACCGCCCGGAACCTGGACAGCAGCTCCCAGTCTTCCTCTTCCGAGGCACTTCGGGGCCGCTTCCTGGCCCCCACCCTCTCCTCTCTAAGCCCCACCGGCCTCCCTCTCCCCTGAAGCTCTCCCAGAGTGCCTCCAGGTTCCTCTCTGTCCCCCAGCTGCACCACTTGCCCGCCATCCCACGGAGGCAGCCCCCGCTCCCCTCTGTCCTCTGGCTGAAGGTTCCCCTCTCCCATCTCTGCCCCCCTTTCCCCTCCATCCACCAATTGGACATCACTCTCTCCCAGTTGTATCCTACCCTCTTCTCTGTCCCCCAGAGATAGACCTCTCTCCCACAAACGGAATCCTCTCTCCCCTCTCTCCCCCAGCTGCATCCTCCTCTCCCCTCTGGTCCCCAACTGCCACAGAGGCGGCCCCCTCTCTCCTCTGTCCCCCAACTGCAGACCTCTCTCCCACAAAGGTACAGCCCTCTCTCTGTCCCCCAACTGCAGACCTCTCTCCCACGGAGGTGGCCCCCTCTCTCCTCTGTCCCCTGGTTGGACGCCCCTCTCCTCTCTATCTCCTAAAGGTGTGCTTCTTTCCCACAAATATACCGCTCTGTCTCTCAGCTCTCTCCCGCTCTCTCCCAACTGAATCTCCTTGTCCCCTCTGCCCACAAGTTGGACGTCTCTCTCCCCGAGATGCATCCCCCATTCCCCCCTATCCCCCAGCTGCGTCCCCCTCTCTCCCGCCCCTGCCAGCAGCGGGCCTCGCTCCCTTGCCCCTCTGCCCCCTAACTGCACTCCTCCTGCGTCTCCCGCTCTGTCGCCCCACTGCAACCCCCTTCCGCTTCCATTCTCCAGCCCAGCTCCGGGCCCCGGCGGCGGTGCCTTGCAGAGACCTTCGTCAGCCCCGGCCCCCTCCCCCTCGCCATGCCCCCGCTGCAAGGCCACTAGGTCGCGGATGCACTGGGCCACGGTGGGCGAGGGGCTGAGGCCTCGCAGCAGGCGCTGCCGATGGCCTCGGACCAGGGCGCAAGCGTCCACGTTTCGGGCCGTCTCAAAGGCCCAGAGGCGCACCCACATGGCCCTGCGGGGCGCCCAGCTGCGCTCGAAGTAGTCCACGAAGGCGGCCGGGCAGGTGGCGCGCAGCTCGGCCAGCGCCTCCATGTAGGCGGCGGCCGAGGCGGCCCCGGCCAGGCGGCAGAGCAGCGGCCAGAGCCCCGGGTCCTCGCCCGCGCCGCCCAGCTCCTGCGCCTTGCTGAAGAGCGTCTCCAGCACCTGCACGCGGCAGATCTGCACGCGCGCCCCGGGCAGCAGCTCGCGGACCGCCTCCAGCTGGCTGCCACCCTCCGGACCCACCGTGACGCAGCGCACCCGGCCCTTGATCTCGGGCACGCTCTGCACCAGCGAGGCCAGCGTGAAGCGCAGCAGGTTGGGCCCCGTCTGGCGCGTCAGGCAGCAGGCCACCACCCGGCCGCGGCCGCGGTCGTCCACGCACAGCACGGTGGACAGGTCGAAGGTGCCCTGCAGCCCGGGCAGCCGGTCAAAGAAGAGCATCAGGGGGAAGCGCCGGAGCAGGGCCATCATGGGCGACGTGAGGAAGAACACGGTCTCCACCACGGCCTGATCTTCCACGAAGACCAGCTTCACCTGCGGGGGACAGAGAGTCAGAGGGGCCGGCCCCACCCCTACCTGCCGCCGACATAGACCTGCAGCCCCCCCCCAGCTGCACACCGACACACGGATGTGTGAGGAGCCTCCCCTCAGAAACACATACAGGCACGCGTGGCCAACCATGCTCGTGCAGGTGCCCCCAGACTCACACCCACTCACACGACTGTCCCCACAGACACACCTGTGCTCTGCCCAGGGACAAGGCACACCACACACCTGTGCCACCACAGACCCACTCACACAAGTGTCTGCCTAGACATACCCTACATTCATACCTGTGCTCACACCCTCACACCTGTGCAGACACACATCCCCCTCTCACACATCATACATGCACCCCACATACACATCTGTACCCACACCCACAGACAATTCACTGTACACCTGTGCAGACACCCCCCTCACACCAGTATCTGCCTGCATCCACACCCACATCTGTGCCTACAGCAGACACACCAACACCCACACACCTATGTGTCTGCCTACACACCCCCACATCTGTGCCCACACCAAAACACACTCACATATCTGTGCTCACTCACACTCTTACCTGTGCGGATACACACAGAAGTGCCTGCCTACGTACCCTCCATAGACCTATACCCAGACACACTTACACACCTGCAACCCTATACGTGTCCACTCACACGAGTGTCTGCCTACACACCCCACACACATCTGTGTCCACACCCAGAGACACATTCACACACCTATGGACCCATACACACCTACTCAAACAAGTGTTTGCCTACATACCCTATACACACACATACCTGTGCCCACACCCAGAGACACACTCACACATACCTGTGCAGACATAGACATTTGTGACCAGCCCCACCTTTATGCACCTGTGCCCACACCAGACACATTCACACTCACACACATCTGTGCAGACACACATCCAGCAGCTGGATGCCTCCCCACATATATACTCACACATACATGCAATCACACCTACACTTGACCAAGGGACCATCCTACCAGGCTCTTGCCTCCCTCTCCACACCATCACCCTCCGTCCTCCAAACCTGCCCTGGGTTCTCCCACTTCTAAGACATGACCCATCATCACTCTCCTCAGGCCCCAGACTCAAATCAACTTTTCCCAGGTGACAGGACTGGGGGCTCACTGGCTCAGCTTGCCCATATTTCCTACAGCAGCCAAGACCAAGGAAGAGTAGCACAGTCTCCTCCACAGACCCCCCCCCAATGGCACTTCCCAGCCTCATTGAGAGGCCATAAGTTGAGGGAGAGGATTTAGAGGGGACTAGTGCCCAGATGGCATCTACCACTCTGGCACAAAGGATTCCACTTCACACATGCCAGGCTGGCATGACCAAGAGATCATCAGTACTAAAGCTTCTGGAAACAGAGACCAAAATTCTCCCCAAACTTTGCTACTCCCTTCAGGGAAGAAATGGGGCTATAAGGTGTCCCAGTCTCTGCCCCAGTGGGCCTTAGTTTCCCCTCTCTGGAAAATGGGGACTAGACATGATCATCCCACAGAATTTCAGCATGGGAAAGGATTGTGTGATCCCAGATCAAAAGTCAGAAGGGACCTCAGATGGAGACACTGAAACAGAGAGAGATACCCAAGGTCACTCAGGGCTCTCAGGGTATCTAATCCAACTAGTACTAAACAGACATCTTCTACCACCAGGCCTTTGCTTAGAGACCCCTGGATGAGAGGGAATCAGTGACACACTCCAATCTGGGCCAGCTCCCCTCCTTAAGGAGCTGGTTCTTTAAACCTGGATCTGTCTCCTCATTTCCCCTCATCATTCCTCCTCCTAGCTCTGCCCTGTGGAGCCAAACAAGGCTCAAGCCTTATCCACATAATGGCCCCATGAGAACATTTGGCAGAGCCTCTGCTACCTCAGTATGTAGAGCAGCCCTTTCACCTCACCCACCCCCAAAACCCCTGAACACTTAGACACAAATTACCACCCTAAGAAAGACCTCTTCCCCTTCCCCAAGAAGCTAAACCAGGGGACACCTCAGGACCATTTAGCTCAGACTAGGATACCCATAGGCCCCCGTAGGCCTAAAACCTCAGCCACAGAGGGACTTAGTTCACATGAGGAACAAAGTTTCAAGTTCACAGAATCATTAAAAGTTCTCCCATAGGGGTAGGAAAAAGCCCAGAACTAGAGAAGGGAAAGAAAGGAATGGGGCTGAACCCTGCCCTGGGGTCTCACTGGCAGACAAAACTCCCCCATGAAAAAAGCACTCCCTACCAATGCCAATTGGCACCTTGGCTACACATCTGGTCTTACAGGGCTGCCTACTGCAGAGACAAGTCAAGACCAAGCCAGCGGGTCAGAGGTAGAACTGAACTGAGGCCATCCTTGCACCAAGACCATCTCTCTATTACTATGCTGCCCTCATCCTTCTTCTCCATCTAGAAAAGAGCTCCTCAAGTCCATGGCAGTGGCTTCCTGCCTCAAATACCCCTGAATCAGCTCTCCCTTGATCTTTTCCTCCCCTCAGCCCACTCAAAGAGTGGATCCAGCACCAGAGACCTTCCCCTTGTGTCCACCCATCCCTCTGCCTGCTTGCCCCGGGTGAAGCTAGCACCTTGGCCTCAGGGTCAGCCTGGAAGAGCCCCTCCAGGACATGGAGGGCATCGAGGACACCGTGGTCTCGGCTCTTGCAGTAGGAGAGGAGGCGGTGGATGTCCGCAGGGGCCACAAACTGCTTGGAGATCTTGTTGGTGGTGCGGACTGGAAGGCAGGAGTTGGCAAGAAGATGGCCCGGGCGGAAATAGTAGGCAAACTCCAAAGGGCAAGTTGGGTGTGAATGGGTCAGGTGGCAGTCGGTCACTACCAGACGATCACGCAGTGGGCTGAGTTTCAGGATGATAAAGGCTGGGCAGACTGGCTGGGGGCTCCTGCAGGAAGAGAAGGAAAGGGAGAGGTCACCCAGCTGCCAGCCTTGCAGAATTTATAGTAAGAAAGGAGCATCAAAGTCATGTCATTCAATGCCATCCTTTAATAGAGGGAATTGAAGCCCATTGTCCCAAAGGGTCACTTTCTTTTAAACTGAGTTAACCCGCTTTTTTACCCCCTCCCTAGTTCTAACCATCTCAGCCAGACTTCCTCCTAACTCGGTATGTCTGTCTCTGTACAAACTTCTTGCATCCTTCAGTCCCCCCTTTCCTGAACTCTCTGTACCGATCACCTCATCATACATCCTGCCTGCCTAGATTTCTCAGTGTCCCTGAAGTAACAGTAGCCCCTCTAACATCTATAGAATACTTCGGCCTCTCCCTAATAGTAATCCTGGCCATTGTTCTTCCTCTAGAAGAAATCAGCTCTGGGGAATTAGTGCTCATTTCTATGCTGATGAGTCCAGTCCCAAGAGTCCTCCTCACTATCTCCCATGAGCCTTGCTATCCCCAACAGCCTTGGGTTATTTCAAGTTGGATGTCTCAAAACCAAGTCCAAAACTGATCTCATGATCTTTTCCCCTAAACCTTCCCCTTTCTCTATCCAAAGGCAGGCTCCCAGGGTCACATGTTAAGTGACCTTTCTCATGTGTTCCCTTCTCTCCACTCACATGGGGGCCAACCCTTTTGGGTCCTCCTCACTGCTCACCTAGATGAGCTCAGCTTGGTCCATCCTCTCTCCTGTCTAAGTTGCCCTCCATGCAACTGCCAAGGAATTTTCTAAAAACACAGGATAATTTATCCCCATTTTACAGAGGAAAAAAATGGAAGCCCCAGAGGGAAAAATGATTTCCCAAGATCAGAGTTAGTATTGGAGCAGACAGTCTCCCAGCTCTCCTGACTCCAATAGACTTTCTCAAGTCCTTAAAGTGCAAGGGCAGCAGGGTCCCACTTATTTAGACTTTACAGACAAGGGAACAGTCTCAGGGAGGCAAATCTCCTTCTCCCTCCCACCTCTAATCAGAGCCCTTTGAAACCATTAATCCAATATTCAAGGCCCTCTTTCCCAAATCTCCAGCCTGTTCACTTGCTTTCCCTGCATTCTAACCAAACCAAAGGCCTCACTACCCACAAAGTTCCTCTGCCTCTCCAACTCCCTGCCTTTGCTCACACCATCCAAGGAATGCCATTCCTTTTGTTCGTTTCTACCTAACCTTCAGAAGAGCCCAGCTCATCCATGAAGCCTTCCATGTCCCCTCATTCCCTCTTCATACTCCCACCATCCCTTGCTTTCTCCATACTGGAAATCAACCCTCCTCTCTAATCTTGGAGTGTTTCTTAGACCCTTCTTCCCAGGCCTATATCACCATGCCCATGTCCTGCTCCTGCCACCCCACCCCCCCTTACCATGTGCTGAAATTTTGTCTTGGGGGGCCTTATTTCAACAACAAATGCAATAGCAGGGCCCTAAAATCATTCAGGGGGATACACCAAAGGACTGGTGTGACATCCACAAGGACCTGATGATCTAATCCGGAAAAGAGGCAGTCAAATAACTTGGGGGTGGCTATCAACATAAAGGAGAGCTCAAAGTGCTGAGGAGAGAGACTCAGAGGGAGGCTTCCTGACCCAGGAAGCCCTAGAGCTGGCCATGGAGGGGAGGCACATCAACCATCCTAAGCAGAAGGGGGGGACAGGCAAAGGGGGTAGATGGAAATTCAAAGAACAGATAGATGTAGGGGAGGAGACTGAGGCACAGAAGAAGTGACTCTCCCAAGGTCACCTGCCCAGGACCCTATCTCTAGGGGAGTCACACTGGATGGGCAGCTAAGCTGGAAGGGCCCCGAATGCCAGTGGGGAGGTGAAACTTTATTCAAGGGGGAGTGCGAAGCCAAGGAAGGGTTTTGAGTAGAGCGGGGGAGATGGGGGCAACCTGGCAGTCCGGCAGTCCCAGTCCCCCGTGAACCTCTCACCCGGCCAGGGCAGGCCGGCCAATCAGGGCAGGCCGGCCCACCGGTGTGCGCACGTCCTTGCAGACCAGCCGCACGTAGCTGTACTTGAGGACATCCACGAGGGCCTGGAGCGGCGGGTCCAGGGCCCAGCGACATTTGGCCAGGTGCATGGAGCTCTTCACGGAGAAGAGGGCCCGGCGCCGCTGGCACCAGCCGTCGAAGAAGCGGCTGAACTCGGCCCACGAGAAGAACTCCCGATGCAGCAGCTCGCGATCGCCGCGGGGCCCGGCCTCGGCCCACGGGGGCCTGGCCTGGGGCCCGGACTCCTTCCCGGGCCCGGGCCCCGGCCCCGGCTCCGGTTCTAGTTCTGGCCCCGGCCCCGGCCCCGGCTCCGGCTCCGGCTCCAGCTCCAGCTCCAGCTCCGGCTTCAGTTCTGGCTCCGGTTCCAGCCCCGGGTCCAGGTCCGGCTCCGGCTCCGGCTCCGGCTCCGGCTCCGTCGGAAGGTCCGGCTCCGGCACCCGCTCTGGTTTTATAAGTGGCTCCGGCACCGCCTCCGGCTCTGGGTCCGGGTCCGGGTCCAGGTCCAGGACCGGCTCCGGCTCGGGCTCGGCCTCCGGCTCCGGCTCGGGCTCGGGCTCCGGCTCGGGCTCCGGCTCGGCCTGCGGCTCCGGCTCCGGCTCCGGCTCCGGCCCCGGCTCCCGCCCGGGTTCGGGCTCTGCTCCCCGGCCCTCCTCCATCCCGGGCTACCTGGGGAGGGGAAGGGGCGAGCCAGAAGGTCAGGAGTCCCGGGAGGCCTGGGCCCCCGAGGCCTCCAGGGGAGGCCGCCCCCCACCTGCCCGGCTCCCCTCCTCCCACAAGCGGCCTTCCTGCCCCCAGCTGTTCTCCGCCCCCAGATGTGGCGCGCCCGCTCCCAGCTGTGGCCCCGGCCCCCAGGGGCGGCGCGCCCGCTGCCAGCTGTGCCCCCTCCCTCCCGCCCCCAGATGGGGCACTCCTGCCTCCGCCTGGTCTAGTTTCCCTCCCCAGATGTGGAATCCCCACCGTGCCCCACTCCCGCAGCCGCCAGCTGTGGCCACCCCCCTCCAGATGTGCACCTCTCCCTCCCCATCACTCACCCCTCCCGCCCGCCCGCTCACAGCCCAAACGAATGGCTCCTGACGGCTTGGAACCTCCCACAATGCCCCGCGAGGCCAGGCGCTGGGCCCACCCCTCTTCCCAGAAGGCCTTGTTTCTCCTCAGCCCGGGGATGTTTGCCCTTCTTCCCGTCGTGCCCCGCGAGCATCCATCCGGGTGCTTCGGCTCTGCCCCTCCCAGCCCGCCGGACCACAACTCCCAGCGTGCTCCGCGAGGCGAAGGGGCCGGCGTCTCAGCGCGGGAAAGTTGAGGCGCGAAGAGGCGAAGAGGGGCCGGTGACGGGAGGAGAGCCGGAGCCGGAGCCGGAGCCGGAGCCGGGAGCCGAGTCGGAGCCTGGGCAGCGTCAGGCGGAGGGAGGTCAGCGCTGGGGGCACGGGGCATGCACCCGGGGGGCACCCTCGGTGCTCTGCGCATGCTCCAGGCCAGCGGGCCAGGGCGCCGCTCGGAAAGGGCCGAGGAGCGAGGGCCCCTGCGCATGCGCGAGCGGGGCCCGCGCTCGGAGACGCGGAAAGAGGGAGCGCGGCTACTGGGGGGAGGCCCGGGGGTCCCCCGCGCCCGCGGGCCCCAGACCTCGCCGTGGCCCCCCGCGGCCGCCGGCAGAGCCCCCAGCCCTGCCCCGCCTGCCAGCAGCAGGCCGGGGCCCCGGGGCCCCAGTGCCAGGGCGGGTGGGGCCCCAGCCAGGGATGCAGGAGCTGGGCCAGCGGCACGGGCAGTGCCAGAACAAGCGGCACTGGGATGAGCGGTGCCAGAGCTGGGCCAGCAGGGTGGGCAGTGCCAGAGCTGGGCCAATAGGACGGAGAGTGCCAAGTTGGGCAGTGCCAGGCCGGGCAGTACTGGGATGAGCAGTGCCAGAGCTGGGCCAGCAGGGTGGGCAGTGCCAGAGCTGGGCCAATAGGACGGAGAGTGCCAAGTTGGGCAGTGCCAGGCCGGGCAGTACTGGGATGAGCAGTGCCAGAGCTGGGCCAATAGGACGGAGAGTGCCAAGTTGGGCAGTGCCAGGCCGGGCAGTACTGGGATGAGCAGTGCCAGAGCTGGGCCAATAGGCCGGAGTGCCAGGCTGGGCAGTACTGGGATGAGCGGTGCCAGAGCTGGGCCAGCAGGGTGGGCAGTGCCAGAGCTGGGCCAATAGGATGGAGAGTGCCAAGTTGGGCAGTACTGGGATGAGCAGTGCCAGAGCTGGGCCAATAGGACGGAGAGTGCCAAGTTGGGCAGTGCCAGGCCGGGCAGTACTGGGATGAGCAGTGCCAGAGCTGGGCCAGCAGGGTGGGCAGTGCCAGAGCTGGGCCAATAGGACAGAGAGTGCCAAGTTGGGCAGTGCCAGGCTGGGCAGTACTGAGATGAGCAGTGCCAGAGCTGGGCCAATAGGCCGGAGAGTGCCAGGCTGGGCAGTACTGGGATGAGCAGTGCCAGAGCTGGGCCAATAGGACGGAGAGTGCAAAGTTGGGCAGTGCCAGGCTGGGCAGTACTGGGATGAGCAGTGCCAGAGCTGGGCCAATAGGACAGAGAGTGCCAAGTTGGGCAGTACTGGGATGAGCAGTGCCAGAGCTGGGCCGGAGAGTGCCAAGTTGGGCAGTGCCAGGCTGGGCAGTACTGGGATGAGCAGTGCCAGAGCTGGGCCAATAGGACAGAGAGTGCCAAGTTGGGCAGTACTGGGATGAGCAGTGCCAGAGCTGGGCCAGCAGGGTGGGCAGTGCCAGAGTTGGGCCAATAGGACGGAGAGTGCCAAGTTGGGCAGTGCCAGGCCGGGCAGTACTGGGATGAGCAGTGCCAGAGCTGGGCCAATAGGACGGAGAGTGCCAAGTTGGGCAGTGCCAGGCCGGGCAGTACTGGGATGAGCAGTGCCAGAGCTGGGCCAATAGGACGGAGAGTGCCAAGTTGGGCAGTGCCAGGCCGGGCAGTACTGGGATGAGCAGTGCCAGAGCTGGGCCAATAGGCCGGAGAGTGCCAGGCTGGGCAGTACTGGGATGAGCGGTGCCAGAGCTGGGCCAGCAGGGTGGGCAGTGCCAGAGCTGGGCCAATAGGACAGAGAGTGCCAAGTTGGGCAGTGCCAGGCTGGGCAGTACTGAGATGAGCAGTACCAGAGCTGGGCCAATAGGCCGGAGAGTGCCAGGCTGGGCAGTACTGGGATGAGCAGTGCCAGAGCTGGGCCAGCAGGGTGGGCAGTGCCAGAGCTGGGCCAATAGGACAGAGAGTGCCAAGTTGGGCAGTGCCAGGCTGGGCAGTACTGAGATGAGCAGTACCAGAGCTGGGCCAATAGGCCGGAGAGTGCCAGGCTGGGCAGTACTGGGATGAGCAGTGCCAGAGCTGGGCCAATAGGACGGAGAGTGCCAAGTTGGGCAGTACTGGGATGAGCAGTGCCAGAGCTGGGCCAGCAGGGTGGGCAGTGCCAGAGCTGGGCCAATAGGACGGAGAGTGCCAAGTTGGGCAGTGCCAGGCCGGGCAGTACTGGGATGAGCAGTGCCAGAGCTGGGCCAGCAGGGTGGGCAGTGCCAGAGTTGGGCCAATAGGATGGAGAGTGCCAAGTTGGGCAGTGCCAGGCCGTGCAGTACTGGGATGAGCAGTGCCAGAGCTGGGCCAATAGGATGGAGAGTGCCAAGTTGGGCAGTGCCAGGAAAGACAGTATTGGGATGAGCTGGGCCAGTAGCATGGGCAATGCAAAAACTGGGCCAGTGCAACAGACAGTGCCAAGTTGGGACAGTGCCAGGACAGACAGCACTGGGATGAGCAATGCCAGAGCCTGCAGATTTGGGCAGTGTCAGAGCTGGGCCAGCGGGATGGGCAGTCCCAGGCCAGGCAGTGCTGGGATAGACACTGCCAGGATGGTCAGGAAGGCCTATGAGGGTAGAGGGTCACAGTGTGGATCTGAGGGTCAGAGGGGTTGAGGGTGGGGAGGCAGAAGGGGAAGGATGGGGCACTGCATTAAAAGGATGCCTCTGGGATGCCAGTTGCAGACACAGGATGGGGCAACAAGGGATGGCACCAGCAGCCTCAGCCCCTCTGTCTCAGACCCCTGCAGCTGTTCCGAGGGGGGAGGCTTTCCCAGAAGCTGGCCCCACCCCCACCCCATCTTCGCCCATCTTTCCATTTGGTTTGCAGGAGGCGCAACAGAGAGCAGAAGGGAGAGCAGACCTCAGAAGCCGCCATGCAGAGATCGATAAAGTGAGGAGCCCCCTGCCCACCCAAGTTCACCCTAGGTCCAGCCCCTTCCCCTGCTTCTGCCCAAGCCTTTCTCTCCTGCCTCCCCACAGGTCATTTTTCCAGCCAATGAGTGGAGACAAAGGGAAGAAGCAGGAAGAGCCCCCCAAAAGCAGCAAGGAGAAAGAGCCTGCCTGCAAGTGAGTGGGGACTCAAATGGTCAGGGCCCCCCCCCCAGATTTGGGCAACCCCAACCCTCTTACCACTCCCCCGGCTGACCTCCCCACCCAGGGTGGCCCTGAAGGAGAGGAATGCCGTCGAACCTGAGAGTGAGTCCCCCGTGAAGAGGCCAGCAAGGAAGGTGGCCCGAGTCCTGGGGAGCGAAGGCGAGGAGGAGGATGAGGAGGTGGCCCCGGCAGCCCCGGAAGTACAGGTAGCCGCATCCTCTGCGGGGCACTGACCACTTGTCTTCCAAGCCCTCTAGGGAGCAGCAATTCTGACCTCTCCACATCCCCTCTGTCCCCCGCAGGAGCTAACCCTCCCATCACCGGCCACCTCTCCAGCCAGCTCAGACTCCTCACCCCGTAGCATCTCCCTAGCAGGGATCCCAAAGCGCCGGACAGGTAAGGGAGGGCAGGCCTTTCTCTTAAGGCTGGCCTCCCCTCTTCCTCCTCTAAGAGATGGTAGCCTCACCTCTACCCTCAGAAGGCTTCCTTGGGCAGCACATATGCTCTGGGGGTGCTACAGAACCGTGGGCCAGGGGACAGGGCCCTGAGTTCAAATCCAGTCTCAGGCACTGACTGAGGATGTCCCTGACCACTGCCTGCCAACGTCCTATAAAATGAGGAGGTTGAACTCCGTGGTCATAAGCCTTTTACATCGCTGATCACCCTCCAAGGCAGGCCCCCAACCCTCACTTGCTCTCTTCCCAGCTCGGAAACAGATGCAGAAACGGAAGCTACAGGAATTACCTGAGGATCACAAGGACAGCGAGCCCAAGAGGTGTAAGAGTGAGGGAGGAGAGAGCACCCGAGGGAGAAGCCCAGAGCAGCCCCCACTGTCCCCAGAAGCTCAGCCAGCCTCCAAGCCTGAGGAGGGGGACCAGCCTCCCAAGGAGGCCAAAAGTACAGCCCCAGAGCCAGAGGACATGGCCAAGGAGGTGGGGCAAGGACCAGAGCCCAAGGAGTCCAAGGAACCCACCCAGATGCCCAAGGAACATACCAAGATACCCAAGGCACCTAAGAAACCCACCCAGAAGCCCAAGGTGCCCAAGGAGCCCACCCAGTCATCCAAGGAGCCCACCCAGACACCCAAGGAGCCCACCCAGTCATCCAAGGAGCCCACCCAGACACCCAAGACCTTCAGCAGCTTTTTCAGTGAGTGTCTGTCTCCGGGCCCGAGGCCTCAGCCCCTGGTCTGCAGAGAATTGTCCCAAGCCAGGGCCTTCTCCATTCCATGCTGAGGGTGGGGGTCCTAAAGGGAAAGGAGCCTCTCCCCAGAGTCCCCTTTGTTCCACAGCCCCCCGAAAACCAGCATTAGCGAAGCAGGCCTCAAAGGAGACTGAGTCAGGGAAGGCAGACAAGGAGACATCCACTGCGTAAGTTGGCCTCAGGAATCAGACCCCCAAAGCCCAGCTGTGTCTGTGCCTGGGGGGTGGGGTGGAGCGGGAGCCCTGGGAAGAGCAAGGCAAAGAGTATCATTCTCCAAGCCCCCTCTTCTCTCTGCCCCAGGCCTCCAGACCCAACCACCTACAACCCTTCTAAAAGCGGCTACCACCCCATGGACGATGCCTGCTGGAAGCCCGGGCAGAGGTAAGGGTGTGGGGAGAGCCCCGCCTGTCTGGAGCTTGTTGGTATGACTTGTTTGTCCAGTATCTTCCCATTAGATGGGATCCTGGCAAACAATAGGGACTTAATGAGCGTTTGTAGAGAACTGACTGACTGAGTGCTCGTGGGTCCAGGAAGGTTTCATGTGACTGGAGCTGGAGGGGGGCCTGGGGGCAGGGGGGAAGGGATTCGTCTCATCTTTCTTTCCCGGGGGCTGCCCTGCACCCCTGACCCTTGCTTCCCACAGGGTCCCCTACCTTGCTGTTGCTCGGACATTTGAGAAAATTGAGGAAGTCTCTGCTCGGTAAACCCCAGCCCTTTTCCTCTGTCCTCCCCTGGGGCGCCCTGTCTTGCTCAGGACCAGGGAGCACCCCCACCCCCACTCTTTCAGGTCTTTCTGCCCCAGCCACCTCCCTCAGATCTCTGACTCCACTGCCTCGTCTACTACTGCCCCCCATCCTCGTGTGTATGGCTTAGGTCCTTGCACCCAGCATCCTCATCAGGCTGACCCTTGTGTGCCTACCCCCCTGCCCAGGCGAGTGTCCTCACTAGCCAGCCATTCCCCTTCCTGCAGGCTCCGCATGGTGGAAACTCTGAGCAACCTCCTCCGTTCAGTGACCGCCCTGTCCCCTGCAGACCTCCTCCCTGTCCTCTACCTGAGCTTGAACCAGTTGGGACCCCCCCAGCAGGGCCTTGAGCTCGGCGTGGGGGATGGTGTGCTCCTCAAGGCAGTGGCCCAGGCCACAGGTGAGCAAGGGCAGGAGAGACCCAAGGAGACCCAATACGGGAACCGGGCCTAGAAGGAGGGTGGCTGGACCAGGCTGGGCAGATAAGGAGGGCAGGCAGGCCGGGCCAGGCAGAGAAGAAGGGCAAGCAGGCTGGGCAGAGAAGGAGGGCAGCAGGACCAGGCTAGGCAGAGGAGAGGGCTGGGCCAGACCAGGCAGAGGAGAAGGAGGGCAAGCAGGCTGGGCAGGGCTGGGCAGAGGCGAGTGGCCAGGCCGGACTGACACCTCCAAGCTGGTGCTGCTCTGATCAGCCCTACCCTCATGTCCTCCCACCCCCAGGGCGACAACTGGAAGCCATCCGGGCCGAGGTGGCAGAAAAGGGGGATGTGGGGCTAGTAGTCGAGGCCAGCCGCAGCACCCAGAGAACCATGCTGCCCCTGCCTCCTCTGACAGCTACCGGGGTCCTGAGCAAGCTTCGAGATATCGCCCGGCTTACGGGCAGCGCTGTGAGTGTTCCAGCCCCCACCTGCCTGTTCCTGCATGTCATCTGGACTGGACTGTCCTGGGGGGGGGAAGGAGGGGCCGAGAACAGGACTTACCCTCCTGGGCCCTGCCATGGGGCTGTCTCCCTGTTTGTGGGAGAAGGCTTGCCCCCCGGGTCCTGTTGTGGGGGGTGTTCATGGGCAGAGGTTGGGGCAGCCCCTTTTAAAGTCTGGGCAGTCTAGTAAGGATCTGGAAAGCGGGTGGCTTCCTAGCCCAGACCAGAGGGTGACCTCGGGTTCAGGCCCTGCCCATCTCCCTTCTGCCCTCTGCAGTCCACAAACAAGAAGATAGACATCATCAAAAGCCTATTCGTCGCCTGCCGCCACACAGAGGCGCGGTTCATTGCCAGGTGGGGCAGCAGAGGCCTACGGGGCCGGGTGGGAGGAGAGGCAGCGAGTCCGGGAGCCAGGGAGCATGGATGTGGGGAGACCGGGTCCTCCATCTGATTGGGACGTCCTCCCCTGCAGGGCCCTGAGTGGGCGACTGCGCCTGGGCCTCGCTGAGCAGTCGGTCCTGGCTGCGCTCTCCCAGGCCGTGACCCTCACACCACCCAGCCAAGGTAAGACCCTCAGTGCTCCTTGAACCCTACCTGCCACCTTCTCACCCACCCCCGACTCACTTCTTGGCTGTGGCTGCAATGTGTTTCCTGCCAAAACCTGTCCCTTTGCCCAAGCCCACCTATGGGGGCCCTTGGGCAGAAAAGGATCCCAGAGCCCTGGTGGGTCTTTCCCCCAGAGTTCCCCCCAGCTGTGGTGGATGCTGGGAAAGGCAAGTCAGCAGATGCGAGGAAGGCTTGGCTGGAGGAGAAAGGCCTGGTCCTGAAACAGACCTTCTGGTGAGGGGCTGGGACTGGACATGGGCGGGCACGGGGAGGGGAGCAAGGCCAGGAGGGCCATGGGCATGTCCGGCCTGGGCGTGCCTAGTCTAGCCTGCTCTTGTCCATCCCCAGTGAAGTGCCCGACCTGGACCTGATCATCCCTGCCCTGCTCAAGCACGGCCTGGACCAGCTGCCCCAACACTGCCAGCTGACCCCAGGTGAGCTGCTCAGCCTTGAGCACAGCTCTGACCCGACCCGCGGGGCTCTCCCCATCTATCCCGGCATCTCTGGCACTCTGGTGGTGAGCCAGATTGCCCTCACCCTCTTGCTTTGACTCCCCCCCTCCCCAGGAGTACCCCTGAAGCCCATGCTGGCCCACCCCACCCGGGGCATTGGGGAGGTGCTGAAGCGCTTTGAGGAATCTGCTTTCACTTGTGAATATAAGTATGATGGACAGAGAGCCCAGGTATGGATTGGGGGCAGGGGACCCAGGGAACTGGGAGGGGCAAGGGGCCCTTCTGGTCGCTGCCTGCTTCTCCTGGCCCAGATTCTGCCCGTGATGCCTCCTGTGAGTCATCTCCCCCTCGGCTGCATTGCCGTCTGTGGCCATCTCTGTGCCAGGTGGGTATCCAGGCTCTCCTCTGCCCCTACAGATCCATGTCCTGGAAAATGGGGACGTGAAGATATTTAGCCGGAACCAAGAGGACAACACGGGCCGCTACCCAGACGTCATCAGCCGCATCCCAAAGGTGAGGTGGGTGGTGTGATGGGCAGTGGTACCCAGTGGTCATGAGCATCATGTGATTCAGCTTTCATGCTTTGTCCCTTGCCCAGATGAAGCGCCCCTCAGTCGTCTCCTGCATCCTGGACTCAGAGGCCGTGGCCTGGGACCGAGCAAAGAAGCAAATCCAGCCATTCCAGGTGCTCAGCACCCGCAAGCGTAAGGTGTGCCCATGACCTGCCCACCCATGCCCATACCTGCTCCCTCTCTCAGGCCCAGCCCTTCTCACCTGTGATTCCCTGTGCCATCCTCTTCCACCAGGAGGTAGAGGAGTCAGAGATCCAGGTCCAGGTGTGCCTGTATGCCTTCGACCTCATCTACCTCAATGGACAGGTGAGTGGGGCCCCTCCCTGCTCAGCCCCAGCCCTCCCCACTGGGCTGGCCCCTCAGGCCCTGGCCCTTTTCCTTCTCACAGTCCCTGGTCCGCGAACCGCTGTCCCGGAGGCGGCAGATGCTCCGAGAGAACTTTATCGAGACAGAGGGCGAGTTTGTCTTTGCCACGTCTCTGGACACGGAAGACACTGAACAGATTGCTGACTTCCTGGAACAGTCGGTGAAAGGTAGTGGGCTTCTCCCCATGCCCCCCAGTGGCCTGATCTCCCTTCCTCCCTCCCACTGGTCCTGCCTGTGGCCAGAGGGCAGGCCGGGTTCTGGGCCCAGCAGCTCAGGGGCATCTCTTCTGATCCCAGATTCCTGTGAGGGCCTCATGGTAAAGACCTTGGACACCAATGCCACATATGAGATTGCCAAGAGATCCCACAACTGGCTTAAGGTGACTGTGCCTCCCAAGGACCCTCTGGTCCATCCCCCCATCTGCTCCACCCTCCCAGCCCAGCCTTCTCTGAAGTCCCTACCCTTTCCGGGATCCCTCCCCTGAGTTCTTCTCCCCCATAACCAGCTCAAAAAGGACTATCTGGAAGGCGCTGGAGACACTCTGGACCTGGTGGTGATTGGGGCCTATTTGGGCCGGGGAAAACGGGCGGGACGCTATGGCGGCTTTCTCCTGGCTGCCTTCGACGAGGACAGTGAGGAGTTCCAGGCCATTTGTAAGGTAGGGAAGCCTCCTGAAAAAGCAGGAGGGGAGCCGGAAGTGACTCTGGATAGGTCCAGCATCTGAGCCTTCCCATCCTGCCCCAAGATGCCAAAGCCAGGGGGCATCTGAGGGCCTGCTCCCTCTCTTTGCCTGCCGGGGGATGGTGCTCATGGGTGGGAGAAGGCAGTCTACAGAGGGGTGTCCCTAACCAGGTATCCCTCCACCTCCTCCTCAGCTGGGCACGGGCTTCAGTGATGAAGAATTAGAGGAACATTACCAGAAGCTCCAGGTGAGTTGGGGAAGCAGCAGGAGCCTCTGCCCCCTGCAGTGCCCATCACCCCTGATGCTGATACTGCTGCTGCCCTCCCTGCCCATACCCCCAGCCTCTCACCCCAGGCCCCGCTGCTTTCCTCCTGAATTTGTCTCCTCTGCTGGCTCTGCCACCAGTATTCTCTTTCCTATCCCTGACCCTCCGTCCCCTACCCAGGCCCTTGTGATTCCTGCTCCTCGTTCCTACGTTCGGGCCGAAGGGGCAGTACCTCCCGACCACTGGCTAGAACCAACCACCGTGTGGGAAGTTAAATGTGCCGATCTCTCTCTCTCCCCAATCTATGCGGCAGCCCGAGGCTCGGTGAGTACAAGAGGGGAGTTTGTCTTGGGAGAACAGGGCTGACCAAGGAAGGGCATGGCAGCAACACACCCCGCTCTGGGCCACTTGCCTTCCAACAGCGCTCAGGATAGAGAGCTCTGTTGGGTTTGTGGGCCTCAGGCTAGGAAGGCCATTGGAGACCTGGGATCCCCAGGACCCAGGCATGTGAGGCCTTAGCTGTGGCAGGTAAGATCCAAATAAGGAGGACCCTGGTGAGTGAAGGGATGGAGGCCCTGTCAGAGCCAGGGATCCGTTGGTGTAATGCAAATTCCTTGTGGGTGAGGATTTGGGCACTAAGTGGCAGAGGGCTAGGGTCAGATCCTGACTATGTGACCCCGAACAAGTCAGCTGTGAAATGGAGACAATATGAGCAGCTCCTTCCCAGGCTTGGGAGGATCCAGTGAGATATGTGGCCAGGCAGGGAAGCCAAGCCTCCCCGCGAGGCTGCAATCCTGACCGCCCCTCCGGGCCATGCCCCTAGGTGGAGAGCGACAAGGGCATCTCCCTGCGTTTCCCCCGATTTGTCCGAGTCCGAGAAGACAAGAAGCCGGAAGAGGCCACCTCCAGCACCCAGGTATTGGGGGGAGAAGGGCTGGGGGGGGGGGCCAAGGCCTGCAGGCCGGAGCTCCCCAGCAGCGTCGGCCCCTCCCCCACAGGTAGCTCATCTGTATAGGAAGCAGCAGCAGATTCAGAATCAGCAGGACCTGGAGTCCTCCAGCTTTGAACCTGAAGATTTCTATTAGTGCGCCCAGGCCTAGGGCACAGTGTGACTGATGATGGGGCAATAAAATTCTGGGACCAGAGTGCCTGCCTGCCTGCCTGCCTTTCTGGGGAGAGGGGAGAGGAGGAATGGCCGCCGGGTGGGCCCGCCTGGGCAGTGGGCAGGTGCCCGAGACAAAGACACACAGAGGCCTGGACATCTGTTTCTTTATTGGTTCGGACGCCCAGCCGGGTGGCCCCCTAGGCGCTGCGGAGCCGCTGGCTGCGGGCCTTGTACACCTCGATGAGCAGGTCCTTCACGTACTGGATCTCCCGCTCCACCGACTCGGCGCGTTCCCGCAGCTCGCGGTTGCGGGCCTCCAGGCCCTGGCATTCGCCCTCCAGGGCCTCCCCCTCGGCCCGCTTCCTCTGCCGGTACCGCAGGGCCGCCGACTTGTTCTGGTCGCGCTTTTTCTGCTTGCGGTCTCCCCGCGAGGGGGGCGCGGGGTAGGGGGCCGGGCGGGGGGCGAGGGCGGGCGGCGGGGGGGCTCGGAAGCCCTCCGCGCCCTCCCCTTCGCCCCTGCCCGGCTCCCCCGCGCAGTAGAAGGTCAGCAGGTCGAGGGTATCCAGGGGGGCCTGGGGGAGGTCAAAGGGGGGCAGAGGGAGGGGCGCGGGCACGGGGGAGGGGGGCGGCAGCGGGGCTTCCAGGAAGAAGTCCTCCATCTGCTCCAGCTCCTTCTTCAGCAGGGAGGCCATGGCCTCCAGGTCTGGCGGGGACGGGGACGGGGAGGCCGGCGGGAGGGCGCCGGGGGGCTCCAGGGGCAGCAAGGCCGTGAAGTCCACCCGCTCCGTCATCCAGTCGGAGAAGCCGTCACCTGGGCGGGCGGGGGCCGGGCTCAGGCCGGGAAGCTCCCCCCACCCTCCCCGCCGCGCCCCTTCCCTCCACCCCTGCCCCTTACCTGCCAGGGGCTCGCTGCCCCCGGGAAGCCCCCCCTCCGGGGCTCCGCCCAGGGCCTCATAGGGGCCCAGCGGGGCGGGGGCCAGGGGGAGCTTCCCGTAGTCCACCCGCCAGCCCAGCCCGCTAGCTGGGAGCAGGGCCCTGTCCAGCTCCAGCCCCAGGGCCGCCAGGAGGGACATGGCGGCGGCCAGGACTGCACGGGCCGGGGCTTCGAAGGCCGGGCGAGCACGTGGAGGCCGAGGCGAGGCCCAGCGGGCGGAGGAGGCTCCGAGGAGGCTGCGGGCGGCTCAGCGAGAGGGTGGCAGAGGCGGAGGACCTGCGGGGCGGGGCGGGGCGGGGTGAGAGGCCAAGGAGAAGGCCAAGTGCAGGCTGAGCCCGGCCCGGAGGCGCCGGCGGGCGGGGCCAGGAGCCGGTGCCCGCCCCTCTCCCGACCCATTGGCTGCCGTGAAGCGGGCTCCGCCCAGAGGCCTCCGGGAGGCAGGGCCAGGTGCCGGTGCCCGCCCCTCTCCCGACCCATTGGCTGCCGTGAAGCGGGCTCCGCCCAGAGGCGCCTGAAGGCGGGGCCAGGTGCCGGTGCCCGCCCCTCTCCCGACCCATTGGCTGCCGTGAAGCGGGCTCCGCCCAGAGGCGCCAGGAGGCGGGGCCAGGCGCCCTCCCTTCTCCCGACCCATTGGCTGCCGTGAAGCGGGCTCCGCCCAGAGGCCTCCGGGAGGCGGGGCCAGGTGCCGGTGCCCGCCCCTCTCCCGACCCATTGGCTGCAGTGAAGCGGGCTCCGCCCAGAGGCGCCAGGAGGCGGGGCCAGGCGCCCTCCCTTCTCCCGACCCATTGGCTGCCGTGAAGCGGGCTCCGCCCAGAGGCCTCCGGGAGGCGGGGCCAGGTGCCGGTGCCCGCCCCTCTCCCGACCCATTGGCTGCAGTGAAGCGGGCTCCGCCCAGAGGCGCCAGGAGGTGGGGCCAGGCGCCCTCCCTTCTCCCGACCCATTGGCTGCCGTGAAGCGGGCTCCGCCCAGAGGCCTCCGGGAGGCGGGGCCAGGTGCCGGTGCCCGCCCCTCTCCCGACCCATTGGCTGCAGTGAAGCGGGCTCCGCCCAGAGGCGCCAGGAGGTGGGGCCAGGCGCCCTCCCTTCTCCCGACCCATTGGCTGCCGTGAAGCAGGCTCCGCCCAGAGGCGCCAGGAGGTGGGGCCAGGCGCCCTCCCTTCTCCCGACCCATTGGCTGCTGTGAAGCGGGCTCCGCCCAGAGGCGCCAGGAGGTGGGGCCAGGCGCCCTCCCTTCTCCCGACCCATTGGCTGCTGTGAAGCGGGCTCCGCCCAGAGGCACCGGGGGCGGGACCAGGTGCCGGCGCCCTCCCCTCTCCCGACCCATTGGCTGCTGTGAAGCGGGCTCCGCCCAGAGGCGGGGCCAGAGGCCGGCAGCCGCCCCTCCCAGGGGAGTTGCCTTTACAGTCTCAGCAGCTTCCTTGTGGCCCAGCCCGTTCCCAGAGGAAGCCCCCCTTTGCCAAGGACGGGTCCTTTCTGCGCCCCAAAACTCTCTGGAGTCTGGCCTCTCCCTGCCCTTACCTTGGAGCTCCGCCCCTCCCGGCCCCCCATCCCTGAGGCCCGCCCCCTCCAAAAGCCTCCGCCTCCACAAGGGGCTCTGAAGCTCCGCCCCCACCTTGCCTTCGGCCCCGCCCCGCCCCGCCCCCTCCTCGACAGGTGCGAGCGCGCGCCTGCGCGCAGGCTGAGAGCGCCCCTGCGCCCCGCTCCGCGGCCCGGGGTCCGGGGTCCGGGGTCCGGGGTCCGGGGCTCAGCGCGCAGGCGCCCCGGCCGCGCCCCCCGGTACTCACTCCATGGCTGCGACCGACGGAGGGCGCGGAGGCGGCGAAGGCCCCGGCGGAGGAGGCGGCGGGAGGACAGGGAGCCGACAGGCCGAGCGCGGCGGGCGCCGAGGCGCGGTCCGGGCGGCGGGACGGAGCTACAGGGCCATGGCCCGGGGCGGCCGGACGGGCGCTGCGCGTGTGGGTGTCCGTGACAGCTGGAGAGGAGGCAGTGAGGCGGCGCCGCGGCCGGCGCGGATATAGGGCGGAGCGCCGCCGCGGATCCCTCCGCGCCCCGCCCCGGCCCCGCCCCCGGCCCCGCCCCGCCCCCGGCGCCCCCCAGCTGCCGTGCCCCCTCTGCGCCGTGCCGCCCCCGTGCCGCCCCCGTGTCCCCCGTCCGGAGTGAAGGCCCGCCTAGTGGAAGCGCCCGGGGGCCACGGCGGCCGCCCCTAGGATCTGGGGGGCCAGGACGCGCTGCGACCCCCGCGGTGCCCCCCGCGCCCCACCACAGCCTTGTGGCCGGGGCCCCCTCACGGCCCGACCTGGCGGCGGAGGGGCCCCCGAGGCAGGCCTGCGCAGCGGTCGGGGCGCTCCCCGCGGGCCCCAGGCGCAGCCCCCACCTCCCAGGACTGCGGGCTGGGGGTGGGGGGGACTTTTTGTTGGGGCGGAGGGGCCAGGGGCAGGGAGTGATGTGGCCGCGTTGCAGCCGGGTTGCATCAGCCCTGGGCCTGAGGTGGGGAGGGGCCCGGGGTGGGGGGATCCTCCAGGGGCCCCAGTTCACCTGGCAACAGCTCCTGATTGGTTGGCTCCTCTGGCAGGCAGAAGGGGCACCCCCGGGAGAACACCTGAGCGCCAAGAGGGGGAGGGGCCCTTTGCCTCCTGTCGTTCTCCCTCAAGCCCTGTCAATTCAGGGGTCCAACAGACACACCCTCAGACCCCAGACGTGCCACCTGTGCCAACCCCTCCCCACGCCATTCAGAAGACCCCAGGGCTCACCCTGAATCCTCTGATCTGCAGCTCTGGACCCTCTCGTTAGAGCCGTGGCCCTGTTTATGTTCAGGGCTTCAGGACCCCAGACTGGGCCCTTCAGACTTGGGGAACGGGGAGGGGGGCCTGAGCCCAAAGTCAAGGCCAATAGGGAAAGGGAAGCGTGCGACTGGAAGAGCCAAGCACGCTCTACCCCGTGGCCCGTCCATCTTCCCCCTGGGATCCACCCCTCCCCCCCTTAGCTCAAGCTATGTCGGCGACCCCCCACCCTGTCACATTCTATCTGTGGGGCTGCAATCTGGCCCCAGTCTCATCCAACTGGACTGGTGGTCTCAGAGGAGGAAGGGTCCTTAGGAACCTCCTCACCCCCCCCCTTCATTTTACAGGGATTCAGGGCGCCTGACCCTTTCGGCCTCTGACCATTTTTACTGACTGAGGGGGCAAAGGCACAAACCAAACATGTGATCCCCGCATGAGTCTGCTCCATCGGATTGAGCAATGGAAGGAAGACACAGCCCCTGATGAACAGTTTGGGAAACGCAGGTCCGCAGGAGGGACAGCCAGGATCTGAAGCTAGTCCCGCTGACGCCCTCCCCAGCAAGGTCCCTTCCCGGCATCCCCGTCCCAAGACACCCAGAGCTGGACAGGACCAAAGCAAAGCCTGGTCCCCACCGTACCTGATCACCAATCCCCTCCAGGACATTGGGGGCCAGCCAAGCCTCCATGAAGAACCTCCCTCTTGGGAATCTCCCACCTTTCAGTGCCTCAAAACCCAGTGTTGGGGCTCTGAGCAGAGTCAACAAGGCCCTCAGGAACCTGAAGACAGCGAAGATGTCCTCCAGCCCCTTCCCCTCTCCAGCCTCAAGCCTGCTTTCTCCTTCCAGGCTAAATGTTCCCATTTCAGCCAGAAGTCCTCCTGAAACCTTTCACTATCCAGATGTCTGGAAGGATGGAGGGAAAAGGAAGGAAGAAGGAGGAAAGGATGGGTGAAAAGAAGGAAGGAAGGAAAAGACAAAAGAGGGAGGGAGGGAAGGAAAAGAAGAAAAAAAGGAAGGAAGGGAAAAAAAAATGAATCTATATTAAGTACTTGCCAGATGGCCCCAGCCCTCCAGAAGGGTTTTCTTATAGCTTCCAGGCTCCAGCAGGCTCTTCCCAGAACCTCCATTTGGGGGGAAGGAGTCATATCTCCCTCTCTGAGAAGGTACCTCACTGCTTCCTTTGCAGCTGGCTTCCCAGTGAGGTTAGAATGGAAGCTCCCTGAGGACAGGGTTCACCTTGCCTTTTGCTTATATTTACATCCGCAGGGCTTAGCACCTAGCTTGGGAGGCAGAGAGCTGGGCTGTAAACACACTGTAGTTCTAATATGGCTGTGGGGTGGAGGGGCTATTACAGTACATGGGCAGTAGTCTACATGTGCCCCTGAGCTCCAGCCTGGACCACGAAGTTGGGAATTTTGTTAGGCGATGAGCTCCCCGTGTGCAGAGGAGCCTGGGCACACAAGTTGGAACTGTCTGAGACCTTCTCTTCCCCCACTCCGGTGGCTCCCCCTCTCCTTCACTCCTCAAGCCCTCCAGCCCCACCTGGGCCTCCTTACAGCTACCCCAGTGGCCCAAGGGACATAGATCAGGTGTCCAACACAGGGTCATCAGGAGATGGCTGCAGGGGGGAGAGAGGAAGCCATCCGGGAAACAGGTCTCACACACCAGCCCTCTTAAGTGGGTCTGCCCACCAGGGAGGTTGAGGCTTGAGGGCTGGGACATCTGGGCTGCAAATGGCAAAGACAAAACTCCAGCTTCTGGCCAAACGCCATCATGGGTTATTGTCCCAGGGACCTTTAGGTGGCCCAGGCAACTGACCTCAGCCCCAGGTTGCTACCTGTATGGACTGGGATCCCTCCTACGTGTAGACTTTGGGCTTCTCTGGAGAGATTGACATTTTAAAGGTGGCAAGTGGTTAGGCTGCAAGGCTTGGAGTCATGAAGATCTGAGTTCAAACTGACTGTGGACATTTACTAATTGTATGACCCTGGATAAGTCACTTAACCCTATTGACCTCAGTTTCCTCATTTGTAAAATGAGCTGGAGAAGGAAATGGCAAACCACTCCAGTATCTTTATCAAGAAAATTCATGGGGAGTCAGACATGACTGAAATAACAAAATGTGCCAGACACTGCTAAACGCTGTCCCCAAAGAGCTCCCAATCTACTGAGGGAGACTGAATAAACTGGAGGTCATCTCAGGGGTAAGGGCTAACAGGGAGAAGGTGGGCCTCCCATGGAAAGTGCACTGAGACTTGAAACCCAGAGGTGAAGGGGAGGAGGGGGAGTCTCCTAGGTTTGGGGGACAGCCCAGACCCTCGCCCCACTCCATGTTTCCTGGCCCCTAGCCAGTCCTGATCGGGGAGCTCCCTCCCCTTCCCCAGCCAGGTGCAAGGTTACCCAGGGTAACCGAGTCTCCAAGCAGCATCTCCATAGCAACCATCTCCCCCAGCTCCATCTCCACCCCAGCCCCTCCCATAGGACCCTGGGCTGCCTCCAAGCTCCTGTTGCTGAGAGACAGAAGCACCTGAACTTCCCTGCCTTGCCCCAGCCCCAGCCCACAAGTATTTTGCTCAGGTCAGGGTAGGGTTTGTTCACCCAAAGACAACCGACTTCTCCAGTTTACACAAAGTCGGGGCGGGGGTATGCCAAGACATCCCCAGTGGGATTTCCCAGCCCTGCTTTCTTCCTTTTCTTCAGCTTCATGTGGAGGTACTTCCCCGGAAATACAGTTCAGTTCAACCACCATCTGCTCTGCCCGCCTCCAGCCAAAGCCCATGCTGGGTGCTGGGGATACAAAACTAAAACTCGGGTGGCCCCTACCCTCAGGGGCCGCTTTCAAGTGGGGGCAATACAGCATCATCATTTTTTTTTCAGTAGGGTGGCAAATTGAATTGGATTCCATTTATCTGAGGGGCAGGAATTCCCCGGGTCAATACAGAGTGATCTTTCCCTGACCAAACGGCCAAGGTCACTGTAAGTCTGGAGAGAGATTTGTTGCCACATGTCTCCCGCTCCTGAAATAGCCCTGTTGTGGGAAATTACGATGATGATTCCGGAGGGGCTGATTGGGACAAGAGGAGAGGGAAAGAGCAGGAACCCCTGGGGGAGTCCAGGAAGGCTTCTAGAAGGGGGGTGACACCTGAACCGAACCCTGAGGAGAGGGAGGGACTCAATAGGCAAAGACATGAAGAGGAGAAAAGTGCCATCCAGTTTGGGTGAAGCATCAAGTTCAAAGGAAGGCTGGCCAGGTTGGCTGATCTGAATTGGGTTTTATCTGAGGTACCGGGGAGCCACTGAGGACTCTGGAGATGGGGAATGACCGAACTAGCAGAGGCCGGAACTCTTGCAATTCCGTGTTCCACTCCTCCTGAGTCTTCTGTGCTGACTCCTCATTCTCCTGATGAGTTAATCACCCAGCTTCTTCTTTTTTCCTTCTACCAGGCCTTGGATTTCACAGAAATGGGAACCACCCTCCAATAATACGTGTCAGTATCTGCTCCCCTACCAGTCTGTATTCTCAGGCTGGGGAAGGGGATGGGGGGGGTTGTTGATGGCTTTTGGGGAGAACTAAGAATCCTTGCAATATTCATCAACGATCTCCTGATCCTTCCTTCTTAGGACTCAAAACCCCTTTTCTGGGAGTTACTGGTTTGGCCTCCTGCTTCCCCTGGTTCTCTCCTGCTGGGCACTCCAGGGCCAGAGTCCAACTAGACCCAAGATGGGCTGGCCATGAGAAGCAGAGCCCCCCCCCCCCCAGGGGCCAGTGGGAGGACGTGCCCTCACTGTCTGAGAATTCAGAGCTGGCCTTGGGAGAGCCTTTCACCTACAGTCCAAGGGGAAGAGTGAAAAAGGAAGGAGTCCAGAGCAAGCAGAGGTCTGGTCTCACTCTTCCAGACCTTGGCAAATGGTGGTTCCTTTGGGCCAAGCCCCGACCAACCATGTCCTCTAAGTTCTGTTCCAGTCTCTTCAACCTAATCACCTGCTCCCCTAATAAGGTGTCCAGGGGTCAAGCCATACTCCACAGGGAGAGAAGTTAGATCATCAGACTGATGAAGGGGAACACTTTTACTTAAGCCCCTTACAAATACATTGTCTCATTTGACCTCACAACAACAGTGGAAACTGGGTATTAGTACTATTATCATCATTCCCATTTTACAGATCAGAAAACTGAGCTCAGTGAAGTCCAGAGACAGGATGAGCCAAATGTTGAACTGGGAATCAGGAAACCCCTAGTTCCAATACTACCTCAGACATTGCTATGTGACCCTGGGCAAAAGGGTCAGTTTTGTCTTCTGTACAATGGGGATGGCAACCATAAGGGTGAAATGACCTAGGGAAAGCACTTTGCAAGCCTATCACAAGATGTCATATAAACGATAGTGTTTTACCATTATTTGCTGCTGTTGTCATCCAAGGGCTCACAAGCTATTAGGTGCTGGAGGGCAGAATTCAAATCCATGTCCTCTGCTGCTGACTATCCAACTGGACATTTTCAGGGAAGCAGAATGTTCCAAGTGGCCCAGTTGTATTCCAAACAGCCCTGCTCCAGGCTTCCCTGTGTCTGCTGGGACCAACACCATTCTTCCAGGGCAACAGGTCTGAAGACCCACTCAGTGGCTGCCATTTCTGGGTCCATGGCATATCTCCAATGGGTGTCCTTCTCTCCACCCCAACACCTCCACCCTAGTACAGGCCTCCATTGCTTCTTGCCTGGACTATTGAATGGCCTTCTCCCTGGTCTCCCCCCAACCCAGTCCATCCGCACCTTAGCCAATGGGGCAATCTCATGTTTGGGTCAGATCTCGTCCCTCACCTCAAGGAGCTCCAGTGTCTCCCTATTTTTTTTTTAGGTTTTTGCAAGGCAAATGGGGTTAAGTGGCTTGCCCAAGGCCACACAGCTAGGTAATTATTGTCTGAGATCAGATTTGAACCCAGGTTCCCCTGATTCCAGGGCCAATCCTCTATCCATTATGCCACCTAGCTGCCCCTGTCATTCCCATTTTTGACTTAATTCCAATCTCTCCCCCCTCTCCTGGCTTCTTCCCTCCTGCCTACAAATATGCCCTCTTCCTGATAAAACCCTCACTGGAACCATCCATCCCTGACTTGAACCATCCGTCCCTGCTGTCATCCTATAACTCTTCGGCACTTTATAGTAAAACTCCTCCAAAAGGTCAGCTACTGCCAGGGCCTGCACCTTCTTTCCACTCACCTCTTCTCAATTCCTTACAATCTGGCTCAGACCTTATCACTCCACCCAAACAGTCCTCTTCAAAGCAACCAGTGAGCTCTTGGTCAAACCCAGTGACCTTTTCTCCAGTCCTTGGCCTCTCTGCAGCCTTGCCCGCTGTCGGTCACTCTCTCCTCCTGATTCTCCTCCTCCCTCTGACCAGTCCTTCTCTGCCTCTTGCTTAATCCTCCTCCTGGTCATACCCTCTCACCATCAGTGTCCCTCAGGCCCATCCCGGGATTCCTCCTCTTCTCCCTCTGTATGACTTCACTTATGAATCTCAGCTCCCATAGCTTCAACCACCATCTTGATGTTGATGATTCTCAAATCCACCTCTCCTGTTCAGCCTCTTTGCTGACCTCCTGTTTCCAATCTCTAAATGCTTTTCAGCCACCTCACACTCAGGATGTCCAAAACTGTGTGTCCCCTCCTTCATCTCCTGTTTTGCTGATTATCTCCTATATTTCCTGCCTAGACCTTGTTCTGTCTATATCCATCTACTTGTGGTCTCACCCATTAGTTTGTAAGTTCTTTGAGGTTAAGGACTATCCTTTGATTCTTTTTTCATCCCCAGGGTTTAGCACATAGTAGGGGGCTTAATAAACATTTTTTGAATACATTTAACTTATATGCCAAAGAAGTGAGATCTTTGCAGTTCCACTGTGGACAGAAAGTAAGACTGGGGAATTGAATGGGAGTTCCTTATGACTAAAATGTGAGCTGCTTCAGGATGGGGATTTTTTTTCCCCCCTTTCACTTAGCGCAGATCATAGACTTTAATATTTATTGACTGATCCCTAGAAAGGAATCTGGGGAAGGACCAGGAACAATTGTGGTGTGAGCCTGCCCACAATGAGCTCAGGCTTGGGGTCCTTTCATTTTTGATCAATGAGGAACTGAACCAACAGACCAAGCTACAAGGTCAGTTATTCCTCTTCCACTCGAGGCTTGTAAAGTCCTGAACTTTATATGTTATCTTTCTCTCCATCACCCCCCATAGAGCAGCCAGATTAAACATCATCCTCCCTGAGCCTCTCTGGGGGCACTAGGAAGAGTTAGGGAAGGGATTCTCACCTATATGGGATGAGAAGACAGACTGGATGCCCAAGCTCAGACATGACCCTGGCCCCAAACCACAAATCTGCCTCCAGACATTGTGGCCCCCCTTTCCTGGTTCCTATCTCCAGCTTGGGGACTGACCCAAAGGACAGGAGCTCTCTAATCAAACGCCCCAGGGATCTATCTGTTCTTGGTGTTTTACATCTTTACAGGTCACTAGTATCAAGACACAGATGCAAAGTTTGTCCAATTGATAGATGTCCCAAGGCAGGGAAGGATAGGGTAACCCACTGGATACTAGAGCTAGGATCTGAAATGATCTAAAAATCTAAAAAGGTATAGACAGCATGGGTATATGTAAAGTCCACTCTTGGGTTTAAACAATAAACTTTATAGATAAAACTGAGCAATCTTGACTATTACAGCCAACCATGAAGTGGACACCAAAACACCAAAAGGACAAGATGGGGCCTGACCTGCAAAGATGGGGGGTCTCATTGCCTTCATGTCCAGGATCACAAAGTCCTGTGAGGGGATTTCAGGACCACCTGTGTCCCTGAAACAGCACCATTAGAATTTAACCACCAGGTGGCCACCATTACCTTCCATCCACTAGCCAAGTGAACTATTCCAGAGGGTTCCAGGGGTGTTCCCAGAGCCAAAGCACCCCCATCCCTCACTAGAGAGCCCCACTGAACTGAAGCTCAAGTAAGTGGTGCCAGCTGGAATCAAAGTGGATCTAGGGCTATGGAAACAGGAAAATGGAAAGTCACTTGGAAGGATGAGGATGCTAAGGATCTTCAGTTTCTTCTCACGAGCAAAGGTGAAAACCCCCTATTCTTATGTTACAATCATTAGTTTGTAAAGTTTCTATTTGACATTTAATTGGATGATATTGAGTAGAAGTAAAACAAGAAATGGCAAATCAATTTGCCACACTCGACCTCGACTGTGTCTTCAGCAAACTTGTTGGGGTTCTGTTTTTTTCACTCCTATGTGTAATTCCTCAGGACGGCCATCTGGGATCCCAGGAAGACTCAAGCACCATCCCTCCACCTACTTCGCCAGGGCCATGCACAAAAGAACCCTCAATGGAGTCAACCTGGTGTGAAAGTTATCCAGTCCCAAACTTACAGGCAGAAATCACAGTCACCTTCCAAACACTACCCTATGCAAACTCACCAAAGGACATTTTACAGAGTTAATCAAAGGTTATTGTTTGCTTTAAAAGGTCCTCTCCAACCCATAAAAATAAAGAAACTAGATATTTTTAAAAATGAAAATTGAAATAACATAAAGCTAGTAAAAGTGAAAAAAAATTAGGAGGAACTGGGCTTCAGCTCTCAGAAAAAATTTTAAACCCAACCGAGCTCCCAATATAGAATTCTCTTCCTTAGGCTCAAGCCAGCCTTTTTCCTGCAAGTAAGAAACCAAACCACTCTGACCAGGAAAATTCCTTGGTCAAAGCTCAGTGGTAATATATACTGTAGCAACAAATACGTATAAGGAAATGAGAGAACATTATATATTTATAGAGAATAGATTATAGATAAAGCATGTAAAAGTTCAGTATCTTTAATCCTATATTTCTGATCAAAAATTGGTTTCTCAGTCTCTTAATTGAGGTTTATAAGTCTGATTGTTAACTCTGCCCTCCTCAAGTTCTCTCCAGCCATAAATCTGAAGACAGCTCTGTCTGTGAACAGCCTATTTCCATTCTAATTGTATCTGCAAGTTTGGCTTTCACAGTTGTGTCAATGATCAGAGTAAAGACCATCCTGAGAAGGGAGTAAACTAATCTGGTTATCTCTACAAGAGCTGAATAAATTCTTATACTTATGACATTTTGGAAAGGGGGAAATCCCAATGTTTTATATATCTATAAATTACATCATAAAATATCAAGCCAGAAGAGACAATAGTCCTGCTGCTAATTGGATCTTTGTCTGTTCTGACATATGACAAACCTTATGCATGGGTTAGTGAATCTAAAGTAATCAATGACACCTTTATGTGGTAACGTGTAACCTGGTTGGTTGACCACCAAAATTTTATCACTTTTGTGAGACTTCTATAACATACTTTTCCTTGATTAAGTTCTTGGATCTTGCCTTTAATGGTATCTTCCTCCTAGGTTTCTAGGTAAGATATTAGAGAATAAAACTTCATATATGACCTAACTCTTTGTTATTTCATTTTTAGCCTAAAATAATTAAAGCTAACAAGAGATAATAGGATGATTACCTCAGGCTTTCAGGGAATTATCTTAGAAAGTCATACTAGATCGTACAGACCCTAATCCTGCATCTCTCCCTCAGGGCATAATAGCAAATAAACAGGGTGGCCATTGGGTAGAGAATAGGTCTGTGGTCAGGAACACTGAGTTCAAATCTGACCTCAAACTCTTAGGCAAGTCACTGAATCTGTAAAATCTGTAAAAATGAACTGGAGAAGGAAATGGCAAACCACTCCGGTATCTGTGGTCAGGAAACCCCAAATGGGATGATGAAAAATTAACTGAAATGACTGACATCAAAAGTAACATTTTTCTAGAAATAACACAATAGAGCAAAATATGAAAAACCACAGCCCCGAAATGAACAGTAAAATGAGGCAAAGTTTATCCACTATAATAATGTAGCTATAATAGAGATATAATATCCACACAGAGGAAATATGCAAAATGAGAAAATAGTCATAAAGCTTACTTAGGAGGAGAATAATTATAACAGGTGCCTCAGTCTACTGCACTGAAAACGATGGAATTAGCACCAGCATGCAAATGAGCCAAGGTTATCTCCAAGATGCTGCTCTGATTTATGAAGGGACAACAGTTAAAGCCTGAAACAAAAGAGGGGGGTTGAGGGAAAATAAATTTTTCTCTTGTGAAGTCCCTGAGAAACAAGTATACCCAATTACCAAGGTCCTGTCTTTCAGTGGGTTCCTGTAAATGAAGGATTACTGTGGGCTAATTAAACTAACAGCACCTACCACTCACACCATTCATTAATCACTCACTGTGGGCTAATTAAGCCATTTATTCAGCATCTACCACATACTAATTGAAGCAGTTATAAATTAAAACATTTATTCAATATCTGCCACATGCTATTAAACCATCATTAATTGCCTGCTATGGGCTTACAAAACTATTTATTAAGGCACCTACTACATGCTAATTAAACCATTATCAATACCTACAATGGCTAATTAAATTATTAAGTAACTACCTCATGCCATTTAAACTATTTATTAAGCACCTACTATGGTTTAATTAAACCATTTATTAATCATCTACTATGAGCCAAATTAACTATTAAGCACTTCCAATATGCTCATTAAATTATTTATTGATCACCTACTATGAGCTAATTAAACCATTTATGAATCACATCCTATGGGCCAAATTAGCTATTTTTAAGCATCTACCACATGCTAACTAAATCATTTATTGATCACCTACTATGGGTTAATTAAACCATTTTTAATTGCCTGTTATGTTGAATTAAACAATTGAGCACCTACCATTTGCTAATCAAACCATTTATTAATCACCTCTATGGGTCATTTATTAGGCACCTACCACATGCTAATTAAACCATCAACTATGATCTAATTAAAACATTTATGAATCCCTTACTATGAGTCAATTAAATTATTTATTAAGCACCTACCACTTGCTAATTAAACTATTCATCATCTCTTTGGGTCAGTTAAACCATTTATTAGGCACCTATCACATGCTAATTATTTATTAAGCACCTACTATAGGCTACTTAAACCATTTATTTAGCATCTACCTTTTTCAGGCACTGTGTTAAATGCCTTGGATAAGGTGCTTAACAAATATTTATTGAATTTCATTATCGAATTCTGCTAATTAGCCCTTCCCAGTTCTCTTGGACTGAGACCAGGTCAATAGATTCCAGTGTGACCATTGAATCCCTTCTCAGAGAGACCACCTCCACCTTTTGTTCAGAGGACTATAGAAGGGGCTCTTGTTCAGATGGAGATTGGACTGGAGGCTTTTGGGATCCTGACTCTGGGCAGGCCTTTCCCAGATTGACTGCCCCCGCTCCTCTTTGGTCCAGTCCAACTGACCACAGTTCTCTGAAGTCTTTGCCTTTGAGCCTAGGCATAAGATGACTCTTGGACCGGGAATGCTTGCCCTCCCTCCTCCTCCTTGTCCTGTCTTTCAAGGCTTGGTCAGGGACCCGTTTTCTGGCAAGAAGACCTTAACTGGGCCTCCCCTATAGTTGGAGCTCTCCCCCCACTGGAATTTCTTCTATTACCTCTCATTGTGACTCTATTGCAGCTTAGTATCTTAGAGAGAAGCCTCAGCCTTACAGAGCTGGAGAGGAGAGGCTTGCCCAGCTAGGAAGAGTCACATTCCAGGTCTTCTTTTTCCCCCAAGACTAGGGCCTTGTCCACATGGCCATGATGCCAAAGCATCTGGCTTCAAGGCTCACCTCCAATGCATCAACTTGGCCAAAGTACTTAACCCCTGAGCCTCAACTTCTCAATTATAAAACCAGGGGTTTGAACTTGATGGGTTCTCAGGTCTCTTTCATTTCTAAACCCTCTAGTTTTCCTCATCTTTATTTCTCTGAGTCCATCTGAGGAGATAGTGAGCTCCTCAAAAACAACAGTTTCATTTTTTTGTCACTTCACTGCTCTTTGCCTCAGTTTCCTCAACTGTAAAATGGGGATAATAACAGGTCTTTACCTCACAGGTTATGAGGATCAAAGGAGACATTTGAAAAATCATAGGCACTTAATAGAGCCCTTCTCGGGGCTCAAGACAAGCCTTATACCCAGGAGGTAATTTAATAGATGTTCGTTGAATAGAATGTATTTAATTCAATAGAGTTGCATTGTTCATAATCCAACCATTCTGGATAGCAATATGGAACTATGCCCAAAGAACAATAAAACTGATCTTACCCTTTGATCCAGCAATACTAATACAGAAGAAATCATAAAAAATGGGAAAAGTCCCACATGCTCCAAAATATTCAGCTCTTTTTGTAGTGACAAAGAATTGGAATTTGAAGCAGTTGAACAAGTTGTGATATATGAATGTTATGGAATACTATTATTCTATAAGAGACGATGACGGATCAGACTCTAGAGAAGCATGGGAGGAATTACATGAACTGATGCTGAGCAAAGGGAGCAGAACCAGGAGAAGACTGCATCTATTTCCAGGAACATTGTGAAGATGATCAGCCTTGATGGAGGCAGTTCCTCTCAGCAGTTCAGAGAGCCAGGACAACCCTGGGAGACTGACTAGGGACCATGCCATCCACATCCAAAGGAAAAAACAAAACAAAACACAGAATCTGAATGAACACTATGCTCACTTCTTAAAAATTTCCCTTATGTTTTTCCTTTCTATGCCATGGTTTTCTTTCTTGTCCCTTAGTCCTAATTCCTCATACTAATATGATTAATTTGTAAACTTGTTAAACACAAATGTACATTTACAAAGTTCACTAGGCAGATCACCGCTGAGAGGAGTGGGGAGGAAGAAAATTGTCTAACTTATTTATGCTAGTGCATGAATATTGAAAAACTAACATAAAATTGGAAAAATTAAATAAAATATCATTAGAAAAAGATTTGTATTGTTCAGCACAATGAGGAACAGTTGGATGAGTGAAACAGGCAAATTTTATCTTGAAATGAGGAAAGATTTCTCAGAATAGGAGTTGTGCTCTGCGGAAAAGGCAACTTCAGAACATAGTAAGGAGACCAGCTGTCCAGGTCTGAGCAGGGGTTAGCTCACTGCCTCTTGGGAGACCCCAAAAGATGCCCCTAGAGGTCCTCCCGACACCTTGACTCTAGTTCCTGTGGTCACTTCCCTCCCTCAGCCCTGGATTCTGAGGGGGCTGGATAAGATGACCTCACAGAATCACAGAATCTCAGTGCTGGAAGGGCTGGTCCCACCTGCAAAGGAAATAGGACTTCCAGTCCTGAGACTCTGAGGCCCCCACCCACCCCACCTTAGTCTGAGGGCTTCCTAAGACTCCCAGAATCCAGTCTCTGCTTGAAGACCCCTTTCAGGGAGAAAAGCCCACTCCTGGAGGTGGCCTCCTCCCCTACGGGACAGCTCAGATGTTGGGTGTCCCTCGAGAAGCAGGTCCACTCCTGCCCAGGACTCCAAGGTCACCTGGCCTTGGTCCCACAGGCCTCCTCTAGCTCACTCACATCCCCCCAGCTCCCTTTCCCCTCCCCAGGTGACTCTGGGGAAGTCTCCTGAAGAGAGCTTAGTCATGGTTTGGATTGGGGAGCCCTGAGACAGGTAATGCCTGTAGGGGCTCAACCTGGACAGTGGCCTTGGTGGGATGGCACAGCCCTTATTCCCCCCATCACAGAACATAAATGAGCTGCAGAGGCCTCCCAGAGCCCAGGAACAAATGCAGACACGTGTGATTCAGGACAATCCTCAGACTTCCTCCCTCCAAGGTAAAGACCTTTGGGGTGGGGGGGCAGAGAAGGGGGCTGGACAAACATAGACCATTAGCTTGGTCAGGTACCATCCCAGTCCATCTGGGTGTAGACGGAACTGGCGAGGGCGGCCCCACTGTGAGATGGGCCTGGGAGAGAGCTTGGTGACTCTAGTTCCTGAGCTTGCACATAAAAGAAACCAGGAAGGCAGGAGGCCTGTGGGACCACTTGGAGTCAAAGGATATGAGTTCTAATCACACCTTTGACAGTCCCTGTGCCATTTCATGCTGCAGGCCTCAGTTTCCCTTTCTGTAAGATCAGGAGGTTGGATTTGGGGACAGCTCTGGGTTTTTTCAGCCTTAAGTCTCAAGCCCTCCATGAGTCTTGTTTTGTTTTGTTTTGTTTTGCCTGGAGCCATGTTCTATGCTGGGGCAGGGGGGGAAGGCAGGTGCCCTCCACCCTCTGAATCTACTCAGCTCAGAGGAAAAAAATCAGAGGTTGAGATGTCACTCCAGGGACTCCACACCCTCTCCTCCAGAAACCAGGACCCACAGCCCCCCCAAGGAGGGGCCCCATAACAAAGGACTTTAGCTTAGCACCTCTTCTAGAAAGACAAGGGCCTCCATCTCCTCTTTACGACCCTCCCAAGGCTAACCACTAGAACCCTAGGGAACAAGTGTACCCCTTCACATGATAACCCTTGAGATGCCTGAAGGCAGCTCCATGCTCCCCCAAGCAAAACGCCCTTCACCATGTTGATTAGTCTTCTCTGGACCCTCCAGTCCATCCATGTCCTTCCTGAACTGTGCTGTCCAATGGGGTCTGCTCCTCCCAACCCCCCTGCTCCCTTCTCCTCCTCTCTCCCTCTTCCTCACTCTTCTCATCTGTCTCTTCTCTTCATCTGTTTTTATTTTTTCTCTCCTCTTTTTCTTTCTTTATCTCTTTTTTTTCACTGTCTCCTTTCTCACTTAGTCTCTCCCAATCCCTTTCTCTCTTTCTCCCCCTCCCTCTCTTTTCTGTGTCTCCATCCTTCTCTCTCTCTCTCTCTCTCTCTCTCTCTCTCTCTCTCTCTCTCTCTCTCTCTCTCTCTCCTGCCTTTCTCAATTCTTTATCTGCCTCTCTCCTCTCTGTGTCTCTCTGCCTCTATCTCCCCTTCTTTTTATCTCTCTCCTCTGTCTCTCCTCTCTATATGACAAGTCACTTGGGGCTAGTCTCTTAAACCATGTAAACCTGCTGACTCTTCTCTAAATGCACAGCCCAGATGAGGAGGCAACTTCCAAGGGTCAGTGCCAGAGCCATTCCCCTCCAGTTCCCCAGCTCTTCTCTGAAACCCATCCTTCTGAATCAGCCTCAAAGACCTCATGATGCATCTGTAGGGCTTTCCCAGCTTCCTCTGAATTTTGGAAGGAACTGTAAAGGGCTTCCCTCTCTACCCTGCTGCCCACTTCTCCTCCTCAATGCCCACTTCTCCTCCTCGAGGGCCCAGGAAGACAGAGACTGAGAGTTGTGGACAGAGGAAATGGGAAAGCAAGAGGGAGAGACACTTGGAGAGACAGAGACATAGACAAGAGAGATACAAGAATCAGACAGAGACACAGAGTGAGAGACAAGAAACAGAGAAAGAGAGAGAGAGAGAGAAAGACAGAGAGACAGATGCAGAGAAAGAGAACAGAGACAGAGAGTGAGACACAGAGAGACAGAGACAAAAATAGACACAGAAACAAAGAGAGGGGCAGACAGACTGTCTTTACAGAGAGTAAAAGAGACGGACATAGGGACAGAGACAGATGCAAAGACAGAGACAGTGAGACACAAGAGCATGAGAGTCAAAGATAGAGACAGACAGAAAGAGAAACAAAGATAGAGATACAGAGACAGGGAGAGAGAGATACAGAGATGAAGAGACAGTGATTCACACAGAGAGAAATAGACAGACAGACAGACAGAAAGGGGCAGAGAGACAAATAAAGAGGCATCAACAAAGGCAGAGACATAGAAAGACAGAGACAGACAGAGCCTGAGACCACACTAGAGACAGAAAAGTCTAAATGAGACACAGAAAGACAAATGGGGAGCACTTCCATCCTCCTTGTCCCAGTCCCTGACCATGGGCTCTTCTCTGCTCAAGACCCTCCCCCACCTCTTCCTTAATAGTGACCTTCTTGGCAGTTATGGGCTCAATTATCTCACTCCAGATGACCCCCCACATCTTGAGGTCCAGCCTAATCATTCTCCAAACCTACAGGGCCCATTGTCTGAACTCTGTTTTCAACTGACCATCCCCGAGTTATCTCAAACTCAACATGTCCAAATCAGAATTCATTGTGTCTTGCTGAAACTCTCCGTCAAGTTCCTCTTGCTGGGGAAGATGTCCCCATCCTTCCAAGAACACCGTTGCGCCACCCATGGCTCATTCTCCCTCATCTCACACATCCAATCATCTGCTAAATCTTGTCTCTCCTCCCTCTTCAACTTCTCTTTCTTCTATCCCCTTCTCTAGAGACCTTATCAATTTTCTGCAGGAATATTGCCTTAGGAAAGGTCTCCCTGCTTTTGGTCTCTTCCTCCCTCCAATTGATTTCCCACTCAGTTGCCAAAGGGACTTTCTTACACTAAGACCTGATGACTTCACTCTCCTGATCAACAAATTCTAGGGGCTCCCTATTGCCCCTAGGGTCAGACACACAGGAGAAGTGTGGGGGTGAAGAGGGAGGGGGTTGATAAATGCTTAACAGCTGGCTCTGAGGGAAGATATGTTCATAACAAATTTAACCTGCATTATTAAGATCTTTTCCATCACTTTCATGAAGTCTAGACAATGAACAAATAGTAAGTCAAGCCTAGATTTGTGGCATTCACCAATTTCAGAAGTGTACCATGCTGACACTGAAAATGTAACAATCAGCTCTGGTGTGAGGTGGGTCCCTGTAAAGTCCCTCAGAAACCATCCCCAAGCTATCTTCGGAGCTTCATGATGCCTCACTCCCTTAAATGAACACTGCAATTCATTGAAATCAGCCTTCCTGCTGATCTTACACACACACACACACACACACACACACACACACACACACACACACACACACATCCATCATCATTTCCCATTTCCATATCTTTACACGAACTTCAAATTCCTACTCACCTTTGAGAATTTGTAGTTTTTTCCCTACACTCAGCTCAATCACCTCCTACATGAGACTTCTGCAGATTCTCTGAGCTGCCAGCACCTCACCCTAAGAAATCACTATGCCTTTGTTGTGTGTGTATTTTGTGTAGTTTTAGACTAGTGGGAGTATGTCCCATCTCTAAAATTAATTACAGAAGACTCAAACATTTTGAATTGAATCAATCCATCAATAATCAAGGTGTGATAAACCTTTCATCCATCCAAAAGATTATATGGGCTTTGGGTCTTTGGATAGAGACATCTATCCTACATTTGTTAATATTATGATGGACCAATGAACATCCAATCACTTCTCCTGGGCTAAGTAAAAAAACAAGTTATTTCTGGGAGAGTCAATCAAGTGGGTGAGGCCTCCAAATTGGGGGAGAGAGACTAAGGCTTCTGAGCATCTGAGATGGAAGAACACCACCCTCTCTTTCCATTACCCTCTTCATTGGCCACGTGGACAGTAAAAGGCAGCAAATTCAGTTGGGGGTAGAAAGAGACCATCTGAGGTCAAACAGGTATCTGAAGAAAAAACAGTTCAGTATCACGAGACAGGCTATCTGAACTCATGAACTTCAAAAGGTCAAAAAGGTTGAATGTCCAACTGTCCCCCTTAAGCAGCCTTCTTGGAGTGGTGATGGCTAATGCATCAGAATCTGAGAGACAGGCTCAGGAGGAACTGAACCTCCAAGGAACGGCATCTTCAGCACCTCGCCAGGGGATTCAACTTCAACAGAAAAGGCGTGGGATGAATGTGTTGACTCTAGTCAACTCTATTAAAAGATGGTTCTTCCTAATATAGAATTTCTTTCATTTTTCATCTTTTCTAGAACCAGTTTAGCTTGAATGATTAACCACAAGAGCCCAATTCTGGCCCCCAGGAAGTCCCCCTCATTGCCTACTTCATCTTCTGAGATCATCAGAATTGTTGCTGTAAGCATCAACAAATTCATCTCACAGCTCCTCCCAGCAGTTCAGAGAGGTGGGACAACCCTAGGAGACCAGCTATTGACAATATTATCTCCATTCAGAGGAAGAACAAAACAAAATTAAAAAAAAACCCTTCAGAATATGAATGAACAATACATTCACTTTTTAAAATTTTCCCTTATGTATTTCTTTCCTATCTCATGCTTTTCTTTTCCCTTAATTCTAATTCCTTATACTAAAAATGACTAATCTATAAACATGTTAAACACAAATGTGTATGTACAATTTTCACCTGACTGTTCACTGCTGAGCAAAGGGGTTGGGAAGAGAGGGTGGAAGGAAATTATGTAACTTCAAACTATGCATATGCATGTGGATGAATGTTGAAAAAATGTTCATAACATGTAATTGGATAAATAAGATATCAATTGAAAAAATTTTTAAAAAACCCATTGCAATAGCACAAGCCAAAGGCTCCAAGAACCATCTCTTTTCTTGATTGGCTTCCATTTCTGGACTTTCAGAAGTCATTTAAATGGGAGTTGTTTCAATGGGCATATCATTACTTACTGATGTCAAACAATAGGATGATAATTCCCCAAATATTGTCCCTGGTCCATATGAACCAATGGCTATGTCTTGGCAGTCCCAACATTAGTTAGGTGGCCCAGTGCATAGAATGCTAGGTCTGGAATCAGAAAGATCTGAGTTCAAATCCAGTCTTAGTTATTTATAGTTGGGGCAGCTAGGTGACACAGTGGATAGAGCACCAGCCCTGGAGTCAGGAGGACCTGAGTTCAAATCCAGATTCAAGCCCTTAATAATTGCCTAGTAATGTGTAATTGCCTAGTAATGTGACTTTAGGTTAGTCACTTAATCCCATTGCCTTGTAAAAATCAAAAAAAAAGAAAAAGAGAGAT